>NC_085138.1:72190477-72434971 GCF_035046485.1 Aedes albopictus | reverse complement strand
TAGAATCCTGGAGGATTCTCTCCCAGAATCCTGGAGCGATTCTCTCCCAGAATCCAGGAGGATTCTCTCCCAGAATCCTGGAGGATCTCTCCCAGAATCCTGGAGAATTCTCTCCCAGAATCCTGGAGGATTCTCTCCCAGAATCCTGGAGGATTCTCTCCCAGAATCCTGGAGGATTCTCTCCCAGAATCCTGGAGGATTTCTCCCAGAATCCTGGAGGATTCTCTCCCAGAATCCTGAGATTCTCCCAGAATCCTGGAGGATTCTCTCCCAGAATCCTGGAGGATTCTCTCCAGAATCCTGGAGGATTCTCTCCCGAATCCTGGAGATTCTCTCCCAGAATCCTGGAGGATTCTCTCCCAGAATCCTGGAGGATTCTCTCCCAGAATCCTGGAGGATTCTCTCCAGAATCCTGGAGGATTCTCTCCCAGAATCCTGGAGGATTCTCTCCAGAATCCTGGAGGATTCTCTCCCAGAATCCTGGAGGATTCTCTCCCAGAATCCTGGAGGATTCTCTCCCAGAATCCTGGAGGATTCTCTCCCAGAATCCTGGAGGATTCTCTCCCAGAATCCTGAGGATCTCCCATCGATCTCCCAGAATCCTGAGGATTCTCTCCCAGAATCCTGGAGGATTCTCTCCCAGAATCCTGGAGGATTCTCTCCCAGAATCCTGGAGGATTCTCTCCAGAATCCTGAGAGGATTCTCTCCCCAGAATCCTGGAGGATTCTCTCCAGAATCCTGGAGGATTCTCTCCCAGAATCCTGGAGGATTCTCTCCAGAATCCTGGAGGATTCTCTCCCAGAATCCTGGAGGATTCTCTCCCAGAATCCTGGAGGATTCTCTCCCAGAATCCTGGAGGATTCTCTCCCAGAATCCTGGAGGATTCTCTCCAGAATCCTGGAGGATTCTCTCCCAGAATCCTGGAGGATTCTCTCTCCAGAATCTGGAGGAGTCTCTCCCCTGGATTCTCTCCCAGAATCCTGGAGGATTCTCTCCCAGAATCCTGGAGGATTCTCTCCCAGAATCCTGGAGGATTCTCTCCCAGAATCCTGGAGGATTCTCTCCCAGAATCCTGAGGATTCTCTCCCAGAATCCTGGAGGATTCTCTCCCAGAATCCTGGAGATTCTCTCCAGAATCCTGGAGGATTCTCTCCCAGAATCCTGGAGGATTCTCTCCCAGAATCCTGGAGGATTCTCTCCCAGAATCCTGGAGGATTCTCTCCCAGAATCCTGGAGGATTCTCTCCCAGAATCCTGGAGGATTCTCTCCCAGAATCCTGGAGGATTCTCTCCCAGAATCCTGGAGGATTCTCTCAGACTCCTGGATGGATTCTCTCCCAGAATCCTGGAGGATTCTCCCGAATCGGAGGATTCTCTCCAGAATCCTGGAGGATTCTCTCCCAGAATCAGGAGGATTCTCTCCCGAATCCAGGAGGATTCTCTCCAGAGATCCAGGAGGATTCTCTCCCAGAATCCAGGAGGATTCTCTCCCAGAATCCAGGAGGATTCTCTCCCAGAATCCTGGAGGATTCTCTCCCAGAATCCTGGAGGATTCTCTCCCAGAATCCTGGAGGATTCTCTCCCAGAATCCTGGAGGATTCTCTCCAGAATCCTGGAGGATTCTCTCCAGAATCCTGGAGGATTCTCTCCCAGAATCCTGGAGGATTCTCCTCCCAGAATCCTGGAGGATTCTCTCCCAGAATCCTGGAGGATTCTCTCCCAGAATCCTGGAGGATTCTCTCCCAGAATCCTGGAGGATTCTCTCCCAGAATCCTGGAGGATTCTCTCCAGAATCCTGGAGGATTCTCTCCCAGAATCCTGAGGATTCTCTCCCAGAATCCTGGAGGAATCTCCCAGAATCCTGGAGGATTCTCTCCCAGAATCCGGAGGATTCTCTCCCAGAATCCTGAGAGATTCTCTCCCAGAATCCTGGAGAGCATCTCCCTGAATCCTGAGCTTCTTCCCAATCCTGGAGGATTCTCCGGATCAATCCTGAATTCCTCCCAAATCCTGAGAGCTCTCCCATCCTGAGGATTCTCGAATCCTAATCGAATCCAGATTCTCTCAATCGAGGATTCTCTCCCATCTAGAATTCGTCTCCAGAATCCTGGAGATCTCAACCCGAATCTCGATCCTGAACCTGATCTCTCCCCGAGAAGTCGGCATCCCTGACCCGTCTCAGAGCTATGCTCCACGGACCCAGAACAACCAGATATCGGCCTAAAGACTCTCATAATAGACCCCCAATCTACTCTGAAAAGGAACAATCCATACATCGACATCCTCGTATCATCATTCACAAGTGACACGAAATGAAGTAGCAACGCAAAGGCAACCAGTTCGATAGTAGAATATTAGAATAGAACACATTTAGGCGATGTACAAAGAGTAAGTGCCATTGGAATCGCTCATGCAGTGCCCTAGTGCACAAAGAGCTGTACATTAGGTTAAGTTAATGAAGATTACAAAAAGAAGCCCTGGAGGGCAGCGAGCATGGTGACGGACCAGTGGCAGAACGAATTGTGGATTAAGTTTTGTTATGATTGTAATGTAATGCTAAATAAATTAAAATGCAGACTTTTCTAAAATTCTTCAGAAACTTATGTTTGAGTTTTTATTATAAATTATAATATTAATTCTATTGCAATTATAAGCCCTTAAAATGCTCTTCATTGGTCATTCCTTCGAACTACCCATTTTAGGTTGCATGAGCATATCACCCCCGCCGTAATGGCACTCAACCCGAACAAAGGGCATCCCTAAACAACAGCAACGCGTCGTCCTCGTCGTCGTCGTTGCAGTCGTCAAACGGAACGATCCGGTACTTACCCACTATTTCTAGGTTAACGTTGCTATTCTTCGTAGGCGAGAGCAGAAAATCCACCCGGCAGCGGAACACTCCGGCATCCTTTTTCTGGAAAAGAAAAGAAAAAAACGGGAGCGTAGAAACACTTGCTTTCAATGCTCTGCAGCGCAGTTATGTATTACGGGAAAGAAAACAGCACTCAATTTACGATTTCAAGACACTTTAGCCGGATCGGTTCCACCCTTCCGTGCTTCTTCGAGGAGGTTGAACAGCAATGAACAAGGAACCACTCAATCAACAGCTCTATACGATGAGGGACTAGTTTCGAAACGGGTATTTAGGTCTGAACGCAAAATGATTTCCGCTTTCTTTTTCCGTGAGGGGAAACCTTTTGCGTTTTCTCAGGAGATTTGCACGCCGGGGTTGAAGAAGTAAAGCTCAAGAGATTATTTCATCCCCATTCATTATAAATGCTATTGATATTGCATGGATTACGATGGCGTTGACTACGATGGTTTAGGATGCTGCAAGATGGATGACCGTTAATGAGTGATTTTGAAATGCTCAGAATTCAATTAGCAAGATTAATTGTTGAAACTGGTGGAGCGGACCTGGAGTGATGGGTAGAACACTTGACTATCACGCCGAGGACCTGGGATTGAATCCCACTCCCGACAAACTCGCAAAAAGTGAGTTCTTCCTTCGGAAGGGAAGTAAAGCGTGGGTCCCGAGATGAACTAGCCTAGGGCTAAAAATCTCGTTAATACAGATAAAAAAGAATTGTTGAAACAACTGCTTTTATGACTGTTGAGAAAGATCAAGACTTTCGTCCGACACAATTTACTGATCTCCATACAGGAAGTTTTCTTTTGTTCTCTATAGGAAGTCTACTGAACCTTCAATTGCAGGTATGCTGAATTTCTTACAGAAATTAAGTCCAGCAAACTTACTATAGATTTTCGAAATACTAATAGGTAGGGTATCTGTGGTCACCAGTTAGCCAAGTGGCTAGAGCTAGGGATCGCCAATCCGGAGACGGCGGCTTTGATTCTTGTTCCGGTCGTTCCGGGCATAGAGTATCATTGTTCATGCCTCACAATATACAAACTAATACAATCACAGGCAAAGAAAGCCCTTCAATTAATAACTGTGGAAATGCTCAAAAACACTAAGGGTCTGTTCCAATTGGAGAATTAAAATTAATTTTCACTTAAACTTGGCAGTTCGATAATTATTTCCTTAGGAGATCTGTCATGTTTAAGTGTTGAACGGTTGTAGGTCATTTCCCAGAATCCCATTCCCCAGAATGCCGTTCCCCAGAATGCCATTCCCCAGAATCCCATTTCCCAGAATGGGACATTTCCCAGAAAGCCGTTCCCCAGAATGACCCATTCCCCAGAAAGCCATTCCCCAGAATAGGACATTCCCCAGAATCGTTTCTATTTTAATTTTCAAATTGGTTTCGGGACAAAATTTGAGTAACTCTGATACGGAAATCGTAAACAAAGGTCACTCAAATCGCTCGAATCAGACCGAAAAATCAGATAGTCTATACGGCCCTTTAGTGAGTACCATTTTGACGCTAACTCAAATCACACTAAAACAGATCAACACGAAATTGCGTCGAGTAAACCCTATTCATCTTTTTTTTTGTAAATGTCTTAATAATGCAATCAAAGTTATTTTAATGTATCAGATTTATATGGCATGTATAAGTAAAATGAATAGTATGAAATTTTCCATTAATAATTTTTGACTGCCCATTGGAATAATTACATGTATGGTTGCATCCACCCAAAAAAATTCGAAGGGGATTTGGTCACAAGGATAAAATCCAGTGCTTGGCATCCGAAAACCTTCACTAAGGCATTGACAACTTGATTTACACAAAAGTATCATTTGAAGTAGAACTATTTTTACAAACCTATTCGTGTTATCGTACAATGGAATACATATGTCGTTCATCATTTCCTTCTAACCACCTTTGCTGTTGTGTAGTATATTGGCAGACAAACGGCTTATTCTATGAAAGACTCCTCCTTCTTTTAAAATATGCTGTTCTTTCAAACTAAGTTGGATAGATAACGAAGGCACACTTTCAATTTACATGAGCACAAACTGTAACAAGTAAAAATCTAAACTGCTCTGAACTGCAGCTATAGCGCAGTAGTTTGGCGAATATATAGTTAAATTTTCCATCTATATGTTTTGCTTTTTTTTTTAAATATTCGCTGTTTTGTCTCCGATAGGTCCAAACAACATATTTGCAGTCTAGTGTCCTTTGTCCTAATGAGTTACCATCTTTTCTTTTTCATTTTTCATAACACTGGTATATAATTCAACTTCATGCAAAAATGTGGAGCTCTACAAATTAACGTACTGCTGAAACAGTCATTCCGAGGTGCGTCCAATAGAATGGCTGACTTTTTTCATCTGAAGTTTGCCTTCTTCAGTCAACAGGCTAATCTTTTGGGATATTTTGAAATTGAGATTTTCTTTTTTTGGATGTTATTCAAAGTTGAAAGATAAAATGACTGTCATTAGTTACCTCTATTATAGAAATACAACCTTCTTTTAGTAAGGTTGCCGCATTTTTGTTTTTAACTCAATATTCATTACATGAATTTTGAGATACACTTAAGAAGGTATCATTATATGAAAACCATTTCCATTTGATCATTAAGTTATATCATTCAACGATTTTTAATTTTCCTGGATGGAAGGGTGATTGACACCACGCTTAAGTGTTCTGGTCTTCCGCTGGAGTTCGGCTAAATCACCTTGAGCTTTAAAAACAAACAATTCACCAGAATTACCATGGAACTTCTGATTCACATATTTTTCTGGGGAATGTCCCATTCTGGGGAATAATTTTCTGGGGAATGTCCCATTCTGGGGAATGTCGTTCTGGGGAATGGGTTTCTGGGGAATGACATACAATCGTGTTGAACTGTCAAATTTAAGTAAAAATTAATTTCAATTCGCCAATTGGAACAGACCCAAGTTGAAGCTAGGCAGGCCAAGTCTCAGTGTAAACGTAGAGGCATAAAGAGGACCACTTGGGCAGTGGTCGGTATTTTGGACACTTTTCGATATAACTCAGTCAATTCCAAACCAATTGGCTTGAGATTTCGTACACGTGTAGATACTACACACACGTATCTCACTGCGTCCAAAAAATTGTGCAGAAAAGTGCTTAAAATAGAAGCTCTGCCGAGATGGTTCCACTTCCCTAGCTACTAATCCCTTGGAAGTGTGTTGAATTTCCTACGGACGATTTGTTGGTCTTCTTACATAACATAATCTGAACAACACAGGGAAGTTTTTTGAGGTTACTTCGTGATGTTTTCGTAGTTTCTCTTATAAAGATTGTTGCAATTTCTACGAGAATCAGAACAAGAACGTTGAAGAGAATTTAACCCTCTAAATTTAAAACCCGGGTCCTACTGGGGAGAATTTAGTGGTAAAACAAGGGTGATGCTAGGTTTCCGATGCATGGCCAATATCAGTACTCTTGTTTTGTTTTCTAAGAAAACAAAATAAAAACTGTATCAAAATCGATACTTTATTGCCCCTCAATGGCAATTGAGTAATGCGACATGCACTACACTAAGGATACGGGTAATGTCACAATAGATCTAAAAACTGGTCGCAGTGACAAACCCGAACAGGAATAAAAAAAAACCCTCTAATACCCAATCCCGCCTTTAGACGGGGTATAGTTTGAGCATTTTTGTAATTTTTGTTTCGTGGAAAATGATTTTTTTTATATTTTTGGCTGATATTTGGGACTGTTTGAATATCTCAAAACGGTTTTTGGTGTATTTTAAATTGTATTTACAATTTTTAAAAAAATCATTAAAAAATTGATGTTTTAGCCACCTTTTAGAAGTTATTGTTTATTTTGTATTGAACCGCTACAATTAACATATTTTAAATTTTTCCCAAATCATTCTATCCTTGTTTAATAGTTTAAAGGAATCGAATACACTCTAAAATTATTTTCCTTCAAATTACATGGAAAATAAAATTTTCTGTGAAAAAAATTTAAAATAATAATAATTCAACAATAATGATAAAATCTCAAAATGTTTTCATCTCAAAAAATCCGTTCCTCAAATTGGCTTCCAGGAAAAATATAAAAGTGTGAGGATGTTCAAAAATAAAAATTAGAAAAATCAAAAACTGAAATTCACGAAATCGAGAATTAAAAAGAATCGTCTTCCAAAACATGTTTAAATCGATTTTAGATGACGTAAAATGATGTTTAGATTAAAATCAAAAATTTGGGTATTAGAGGGTTAATTACGAAAACTCATTCTGATCATACTTTCATTTTCAATTCCATCGAAATAGACTTTCAACCAACCACTCGAACTTCAATGACAACTCCCTCTTTCCCTGTAATCAGCCCTCATCTCCACTGGGAACAAAAAAAAAACTGAACGGTTGACTGAGGCTGCACAAAAATGGTGGTGGTGTGAGTTTTCAATTTTTGCCATTCTTCCAGATGAACGGGCACTGACTGAAAGAAAACGATCGAAATTGCCAACTGGGGATGCCCTCTAGGTCGACCTCAAATTAGAATTGGGCCATAGAATTAGCCTACCGGCCTACCGTGGTAGTGAGACTCGGAGACAATGATGCGGAAGCATTTGGCTTTGTTTGGTTTCCGCTCACTGTGTTTGAGAAAGAAAGGCATTATTTTAGCGGGAAATTGTTTCTTTCTTATTCATTCCCGTAATAATCAGAAGACGAGACGCTTTGTGCAAAGATGATTTTACAGAACACGCACTTTCCTGGCGTCTAGTTTAAATCGGAACTTATCGAACTGAATATCAAAACTGATGACTATTGTACTGTAACGAGAAGGTCGATGTACACTAAATTGGTAGAGGAAAACCAGTCTTTTGGGGTGATTTTCTGTTTACAATTTTAGAGATTATTAAACATGATTTTATCTAAAGACGATTGATCTTTTATTTGAAATTAATGGTCGTTATTTCTTCATCAATTTTAGATGACCCAAGCGAAAGACAAAGCCGTATGAGATGGAGATGGAATTAGGGAGCAAATTGGCAATTAATACAAGAAGATGAAATCTCGTCATTTCATGGTCATGATGATTATCAAAATTTTTATTTACCTCAACGGCAGGAATACTTTGACGAGAAGTTCAAAGGAATTTTGAAGGAGATGAACACTGCGCGGGCAATATTGCTGCAGCCTGGAACCCAGCAGATTCTTCAATGCTATATGGATTCCATCACATGGACTTCTTTAAAATTTTCTCCAGGGACACCATCAAACGTTTCTTAAGGAATCATTTTGCAATTTATATTTTTTTTCGGAATTTGCATATCAAGATTATTCTTGCAAAATTTTCTAAAATGATTCCAGCATGATTCCCTCCTAAGAATCCTCCAGGTTGAATGCAATCTTGTCCATGCTTTTCTGTAAAAGCTTCAACAAGGATTGCCCCGGAGATTCTTTTAGGATTTCCTCCAGAAATTTTCATTGGGTCTTCTTCATGAGTTTCTCAAGAAAGTTTCTCTAATAATTCACCTTCAAACTATAACACGGGTTTTATAAAAAAAATCATACAGGATTTTTTCCTAGGGATCCTTTCAAAAGATTCTCTAGAAATGTCTCAGAAAACTCATCAAGAACTACTCCAATAATACTCCCAATGAGATATTTAAAATGTGCAGATCCAGTTTTTTTAACATATATTTTGTGATTCTTCCAGAGATTTTTTTCGTTGGATTTTATTTAGAGAAAAAAACATAGAAAACGATTTTTCTGGATATTCTTCCTTTCCAACAGGCACTCCTTCAGGGATTACCTAGGATTTACTCAGACTTCTTTTTAGCTCTCCTTTCAGGCAATTTTTCGAAGATGCTTCAGGAGTTTTTCCAAAAATTCGCTAGACAATTATTGAAGAATTTTCTCCAGTTTCCATTTCTTGCAATTTTTAGGAAATTCGTCAATGCGTATCTGAAGAACTCCTGGATTTTTTTATATTTCTGCACAGAAAAAAATATTCCTGTAAAATTTAGCGAGAAATCATGCACATAAAAGGAATGCTAGAGTTAGTGCATATTTACATGAAATATCATGTAAAAATGCGTTAGAATCGTATACATTTCCGCTAATTGTCACGCAACCGGTTGGAATCCATGATGGTTTACACGATGGTTGGCGGAAATTTACACGATGGTAATATAATTTTACATTATATCTCATGTAAAAGTGCACTAACTCTAGCATTCCCTTTATGTGCATGATTTCTCGCTGAATTTTATTTAAATATTTTTTTCTGTGTGCAGGTTTCCTTCAGTAAGTTCTGGTGTTTTTTTTTCAGATATTTTATGCGAAATCCATCCAAAACGATTTCTCTAACTTCTTCAAGAATTATCCCAGTACCTTTGTCTGCAATTTCTGCATACATTTTTAAGGATATTTTTTTCAAAAGTTCCTCTGCGAATATTTGTAGAATAACTTCCATAAATGTTTAAAGCGTTTTTTTCTGGGAGGAATCTTCCGAGCTCCTCCAGAAGTTTCTCATGGATTTTAAAGAGATATCTTGAGAAGATTCTTCAAGAGTTCCTTCAGGTATTCTTCCATGAATTTATTCAGGAAAACCTCAGTAATAACGTATTAATTGCATCAGGAATGTTTTCCAGGAAACCCTACAGAAAATTTTGGAAAACTTCTTCCAAGAATTTCCTAAGGTATCAACAAGAGTTTTTTGAGAAGTTTCTCAAATAATCCTCAGGACTTTCTTTAGATATTGCTTCAGAGATTCTTAAAAAAAATCTTCCAGTAATTATTTTTGCTATTTCTGGAAGAACTTCTGAAAAAAAAATCCCTGGAACAGAGGAACATCTAAAAATCCTGCAAGAAACTATAAAGAAATTTTATAGGAACCATCTGAAAACTTAATGGAGGAACTTTTGAATAAATTTCTTCTTGAAATTCTTGAAGAAAACTCTGAAACTCTTCAGAAGTCTCTAGAAATATTTTTGAAGGAAGCCCTGAAGGAATTCCTTGAAGAAATCTCCAGTAGAATCCTTGTTAGAGTCTTAGGAAGCACTGTTGAATTGATGTCTACAGGTATATCTAAAAAAATCGTAGGGAAATTCTGGAAGGAATCCCAATAGAAATTTCTGAAGAATTTTCTGGAGAAATACCTGGAGAAACTCCTCGGCAAGCCCTTCGTGGAATCCTTTGGTAAGTTTATTGAGGAATTATTAGAAAAAAATCGTGGAAAAATCCTCGAGTAACATTCTTGATGGATTTTCCAAGAGTATTATTTGAGCAATCCGATAAATTATTTGTGTAGAAATTTCTTTGAGAATACCTGGTGAAACGCCTAGCAAAGTTTCTGTAAGGATCACTAAAAAAAAATTGAGGTAGACTGGAACCTCTTTTAATGCACAAAGCTGGGGATACATAAATTAAAAATGTGCATGTGTAAAAAAAAAAACACAAAAAGAGGGAAATTTGTGCATAAATTAAATGTGGGCTAAGAACTAGTCTTACTCACGAGCATTTGAGATGGGGCTAATGGGGTTTCCAGAAAGATCCCAGAAAGCCCAAAACAGGGGGTTCCAAGGGATTTCATGAGTGTTTCAGGGGGTTGTTTCAGGGGATTTCAGGAGCCTTTTAAGAAAGTTCTGTCAGCCGAAAATGCTTTGACATCCATGTGCACAACAGAAACATGTGCTCGATGAACAAATTGAGATTTGAATTGTGGAAAGAAATCCACGTACTCCGGTGAGACGTGAGACCGGAGTATGTGGATTTCTTTTCATAATTCAAATCTCAATTTGCATTTTCAGCAGTGTAATTTCCCACATGCCTTGGTCAGCCAAAGCAAAATCAAGAAATTGACAAGTTCTGTCAGGTTTTGTTGGCTTTTTCTTCTCCTTCTTTATGGCTCTACGTCCCCACTAGGACTTGGCCTACTTCGCTTCAACTTAGTGTTTTTTGAGCACTTCCACAGTTATTAATTGAAGGGCTTTCTTTGCCTGCCATTGCGTGAATTTGTATATTGTGAGGCAAGCTCAATGATACACTATGCCTAGGGAGTCGAGAAAATTTCACCAACTGGAATGGTAATCGAACCCGCCGTCTCCGGATTGGCTATCCATAGCCTTAACCACTAGGCTAACTGGAGATCCCCAGTTTTGTTGGCGTTTAAATGGAATTACGAGGCATTCAGGAGTATTTCAATAGTACTAAGAGGATTTCAGGGACGATTCATGGGTCTTTAAGGGCAATTCAGGAAGCCTCAGGATTATTTAAAGAGTATTGCAAAGGGTTTTGGGAGGCGTTTCAAGGCATTCCAGAGTCATTTCAGAGGGTTTCAGGATCATTTTAAGGGCGTTCCTAGAGGTTTTAAGGGCGTTCGATAACATTTCAGGGGCATTCCAAGGGGTTTTCAGGTGTATTTCAGAGGGTTTCTGGAGCATATTAAAGGCGTCCAAAGGGGTTTCAGAGGCATTGAAATTTTAGTACAACTCGTTGAAAAAATCTCGCTTTGTGCACTCAGCATTAGCGTGGTGTTGGCGGTGGTGGCCAACCGCGCGAGTTACGGAGGGTCAATGGAATTACGGAGGTTTCAGGGGCGTTTCGAGGCATATCTGATCAGGCTCCTATCAGGGGGTTTCAAGAACATCCTTAAATCAAAAAGCATTTCAGGGGTATCTGAAAATCCTCTGAAACTTCCTGAATAGCCTCCGAAATCTCCCTAAACCCCCATGGACCCATGTAACGCAGACGGAACCCTCAGAAACCACCGAAAACGCCTGCGTAACGCCTCCGGAACCTGCCGAAAATCTCCTGAAAGTTCCCCCTAAGCTCCCCTCGGACCGCATGTAGCGTACCTGATACTCTCCGAAACCCAAGAAAACACCTTCGTAACGCCTCTGAATCCCATAAAAAATGCTTTGAAACTTCCTGAAATGCCTTCAAAATCCATCAAAGGCCCTATTTAACGCGCCTGAGACCATCTGAAACCCCCTAAAAAACCTCCGCAATGCCTCTGAAACCAACCGAAAATGCTCTGAGGCAACCTTAAATGCCTTAGAAACCCTCAAGACCCACTTGGATCCTATGTAACGCACCTGAGATCTTTCGAAATTCCCGAAAACGTTCTGTAACGCCTCCAAAACCCTTCGAAAATCCTCTGAAACTCTCTGCAAAGCTTTTGAAACCCCTCTCAGACGCCCAAAAACCCCATTGAGATCACCTGGTAACCCACCGAAACTCCGTAAGACCCCCTGAAACGTCCCTGCAAACTTTGCTGTACACCTACCCTATAAATAACCATTGGACGGCGTTGCAATATTAACCGTCAGTATAACTTTTTTTTATGAACAATATTAGTTCATCAGTCTGGCGGAATTCCAGCATAAATCACTGAACGTTATTGTGGAAGAATCTCTAAGATTCTCTGGAAGAATACCTGAAGAAAATTCTGGACTCGTTCCTGTGTGATTTTTCAGTGGAATTCTTGGTGGAACCCCTAAGTCAATTGCTGAAAAAAATCTCTGATAACTTCCTAAAGAAATACCTGCATGAATTTCCGATGAAATTTCTGGATGATGTTTAGAAAAAAAACGCTGTTAGAATTTATGAAAGAATTTTTGAACATTTTAAAATCTCTCTTGAAGTATTCCAGGAGGAATTTCTTTAGAAACTTCTGAACGGGCATCTGAAGGAGACCCTGTAGAAATTTCCAGGAGAATCCCTGGGAAAGTTTCTAAGAAACCGCTGCTGGAGTTTCTGAAAGAAACCTAGGTGGATATTAGAAATAGAAGATATCTCAAAGGCATTCTTGGACAAGTTTATGAAGGAACCTCATATAGAATTTCTAAAGAAATATCCCGGAAAATTTCTGAAGGAATCTCTCGAATCAACTTTGGAAAAACTTCTGGAGGAGTATGTGGACCATTTAAAAAAAAAATCCTTGGAGAAAATTGAAACGAAATTCTGAAAGTTTGGTTTTCTGAAGAAATTTTAAGGAAGGATTTCACAAGAAATTCATGGATGATTTCCTAAAAGAATTCTTGCACGGATTTTCAAAAGAATCTACGGAGAAATTACTGAGGAAACTCATGGAAGCTTGTCCTAAGAAACTTTTGGAGACATTTTTGGTGGATTCTTCGGAGGATATTCTGAAGGAAATTCAAGAAAAAAATACTAAAGTATTACATGAAAGTTGTTCGAAAGGAATGCATGGAATAATTCTGTGAGAAATCTAAGGACGGTTTTATTAAGGAGTACGTACGTTAATTTATGGGGGAATCTTTAGAAATCTTTGGAAGAAATTCCGCCGAAAAATATAAATATTCTAGAGGAATCATTGTAAGAGTTTTTCAAGGAATTCAGAGAGAAAACTCCGAAGGCTTTCCTGGCAGAATTTCTTCAAAATGTGAACACTCCTATTCCCAATCTAATAACTCTTTCGGTTTAGATGCCAATCTACAACACACTCCCGTTTGGCTTTCTATTCCGCAGAATCATTACTTGTTCTGTGGCTTAGTTTCTGTTTTTTTTTTAACTGTATTAACGAGATTTTTAGCCCTAGGCTAGTTCATCTCGGGACCCACGCTTTACTTCCCTTCCGAAGGAAGAATCCACATTTTGTGAGTTTGTCGGGAGTGGGATTCGATCCCAGGTCCTCGGCGTGATAGTCAAGTGTTCTAACCATCACACCAGGTCCGCTCCCGTGGCTTAGTTGGTTAAAGCGCCGGTCTAGAAAATACGCAGTCATGAGTTCGATTCCCACCAGATCGCATTTTTCTTTCACAAATTTCATCTCTCAATTTGTCAATTAGCAACATTTTGTGCCTTTTAATACCAAGTTTTTCCAGTATGTTTGACACATACAAGCAAATCTGGTAAAATGCCAGTTAAATGGGCAATATGTGTCATTGAGTTTCTGAAAGAATGACGAAAGAATTTCCGAAGAAATTTATGGAGTAATCCATAAAAGTCTTAAATCATCTTTTAACCTTCCGTAACTCGCGCGGTTGACTACCTGCGTCAGCACCACGCTAATGCTGAGTACAAAAAGCGAGATTTTTTCAACGTGTTGTACAAAATACAACAGCGCGATCGTTCGAGGGTTAAAATAGGTATTTCGGGGAAACAGCCAGTGAAATATCTGCATTGGTCCGTGTAAGAAACTGAAGAAATCGATGGAGAAAATTTCGAATACATAAATCTTTGACAGAATTTTTTGAAGGAATCCCTGGATTTTTTTTTCATTTGCAGACATTTTCCTCATATTAAAGAAGAACTTTTTCAATGTGTATGGAGGAACAACATTAGTAACATTGGCATCAGGGGTTCTCAATTTTTTCTAGCTTGCGACCCAATTTTACTTGTTATGGAATTTGGCGACCCACCAGCACGTATTTTTATAAAATACGTCATCTTTGAAAATTTGGACTGACTTTTGGAATAAATTTGAAATGAAATTTAAAACTTTGTATCGTGCTTTCTCGACCAAAAATTTTGAAATCCAATCGGGATTAAAACGCTTTTCCATAGTTATGGCGAGTGGGTAAGTATCATGAATGTTTTTTGAACCAAATGGCCCAAATGCAAAGGGGAGTCAGTGACCATTATGTCGAAATTGAGCGGAGCATATCAAACAATTCTTCAGACTTCAAGCTTTTCGGAACTTTTTTAAGATTGTTCTACGTTGATTAGAAAAATTACAAAAAATCGGAAAATGGGTTGATTTTGAATATTTAAACATTTTGTACGGGACGAAAAAGTGGTGCACAACTATGAGCCTCATTTACTCGAAAATGGGATTTGGCACTTACAGCCATTTGCTTCTAACCGTTTCAATTATAATACTGTTAAATGGACAGATAGGTGCTCTTAAACATTTAAAATCAGATCATTCATACACTTATTTTACATTTATTTTATTGAAATCCCTTTTTCAGCTGAGATACCAAATGTTCGTTGGTTTCATGCTGAAATTTGGTAGCTGATAGTTTCAAAATCGATTTTAGAACGCAGACAGTAGCGTCAATATTCAATACATACGCTTCAAACAAAGACCTCTTATACAAAAGTTCGAGGAGAAACGTAATTTCTAGAAATGATTACATCGATTTTCCAAGAGTGTATTAGTAAATAGATAAAAATGAAACAATATTATTTGACATAAGTTAATCAAAATATGTATAACGATGCCGCCCAAGCTTTTACGACCCACCAAAAATCAGACCACGATTCACCAGTGGGTCGCGACTTATAGTTTGAGAAACCCTGACATAAGCTTATTTTTATATCCAATAGGTTGGAAGCAATTGCTAGTTCTACCAAAAAACTTTTTTTCACAAAATTTCTCAGCGAAAATAAAAATAAAATAAAATAAAAGATAATTAGATGTTTCTCCTATTTGCAAGGGGCCACACTGGGAGTTTTTTTTTCATCTCAAGAGCTTCTCACTCATTCAGTAATTTAGAAAGAATCACCTACTGGAGCAAATCTGAACTAATTTACGTACTATAGGAGAGTCACCGACCTCCTCAATTAGGTATCAGTAGGTCGGCTCCAGAGGCACGTTCTCCTCCATTTGGGAAATGTGTGCCTTTTTAATCATTATGCTAAAGACATAAGCCTTCCAACATGTTTTTTTTATTTACGGTAATCTCAAAAGTTACTAATTTTAACATACATCACAGAACGTAAAGTGGTTAACAGTCGAGAGCATTATAACGGAACTGAACCAACTGAGGGATGTTATCGAATGATATCGCAGCAGAACTCATTAAAATGGGCCTGGACAGAAAGGCTGTGAGGATGTGTAGTCCGACAAAATGTCATGAAATAGTATCTTCAAACACTTAATAAAAACGTAAATTTACTTACCAGAACTGGATTGATGACCAGTTCTGCCCGGCTCTTGTCCCGTTCCTGAAGTTTGAATTTGGCACGATTTTCAAGGATGGTACCATCTCTCCAGTGTGACGGTGGTTCATTGTGTTTCACCCGGGTGTCATAGCTGTAGAAGAAACAGAAAAAAAGTAGAACGATGACAACCATATCCTAGAACCTAGTGACACACATTCGCACACACATGTACAATCAATTTTCATCAGGGTGACAATTTTCCGAACACTTGAACCTGACAGTCAACGGCACGGCGGTGGTGCACTACTACACAACTCAGCAAAATGGATTGGACTCTTTCGTTCGTGGCTGTCATTTTTCAAATTCCCTCGACTAGGCAGTGACCCCATCCACCCCATTTCCTGCTTCCGGTTCCTTCGAAGATGACGACGACGATTGGCGACAACTGACGACACTACACCCATCCAGCCCAGCTCAAAAGTCCCTCCGCAAACATACATCAAAAGATCGTATAATTTTATTTTCACCCAGCTCATGTCGGTATGTTTGCAACGAAAATCGATCCTCTTGGCGGCGTCGTCGTCGTCGTATATTCCACATTTTATTCAACCAAACTTTCCTCGTCGTGTCTTTGATATTTTATTTTATTTGCTGACATGTTTGCTTCCTGGGGACGATGGGCCCTCCTACCAAACCCTCAGCGTTTCGTGTGCAGGCTCACACAACAAGTGATGCCCTCTTCCTGAACCAGGAAGCGAAAAGGGCTGGGATGTGACATGCTCATGTGGCATTTTTTTTTCGGATGTTGTTTGATTGATTCGATGAGTATTGGTATCGTGGGAAAGTTCTAGCTACGATGGTTACAACTGGAGTACAGCTGTGTAAATGATCTATACATAAAATTTTAGCAGTTCAGTCAGGATTTGTTAAATTTGACAACCTTCACGTCCCTATAGCCAAAAATGTGAAGGCTTGGGCATTCAACATGACCAAGCTGAGGATGACGGGTTCAATTACCTGGTGGTTCAGGAACTTTTCGAAAAGAAAATGTCCTTGACTTCTTTGGAGATAGAATATCGTCGTGCCTGCCACATGACAATATACAAATGGAAAATGGTCATTGGTAGAGAAAATTCTCAGCCAATAACTGTGAAAGTGCTTAGAGAACACTAAGCTGAGAGAAACTTTTAGTAACAGTGAGGTCGTCCGCCAAGAGAAGAAAAATAAGAAACAGAGTCATTTCCTGGATGAATCCTTGGAGAAATCCTTGGGAGAAACACAGTATGAATTTTACCAAAACCATAGTGAGATCCTAGCAGCAGGGATGAAAGCACTCACTTGTACTATGATACAGTCACTTGCTTTTTTCTCAGCTCAGAAGCCTGCAAACCAAAAACAGTGTATGGAGCACTTCTATCTTGCAGTTTTATCTAAAAGTGCGCTGAATACTGTAAGGTTCGCAAACGCATAAGTAAAACTCCTCCATATACTGTTTTTTGATTGCAGGCTTCTGAACTGAAAGAATATCGAATGAGTCTATCTGAGAACAAGTGAGTGTTTTCATCCCTGCCTACTGGTACGCATAAATGAGAAAAACTCCTATATTGCGTCTGATCAAGCTTTATTTTGGGGAACTCTTCTTTATATTTTTTTTGTCACGATTATTTTTGTTACTATCGTGGAAGGGATATTCTTGCACAACTTCATTGTATGAATTCAACAAAAATCCTTCTACAGATTCTCTACTAGAATTCTTTTTGAATTTTTTTTTCCACGATTACCTCCACAGACACCGCCAGACATTTCTATTTTTTTCAGGACTTATCAAACTTTTTTCGAAATTTTCATCTCACAGGATTGCGTAAAAAGATTTTACTTAGAATTCTTCAAAACATTTCTCCAGTTATACCTTATGAATACATTCCTGTCCATGTGTTATTTGAAAACTGCTCCAGTTATTCCTTCAGGATTTTTCCCCTGGTATTCTTTCTGGAGATCTTGGGAACACTCCTTCCATGATTGCTATATAAGTTCGTGTATGCATTCCTTTCATTCAAGCAGTTTTTTAAACATTAGTGAACATTCTCGTAGAATATTATCAAACTTCCCTCCAGTAGTTTTTCTTTGGGAGAGATTCTTCCCGTGTGCTTATCTAGAAATTCGTCTAAAGGCTTCTTAAAAAAAAACAACTCCAGACGATTTATTTCTACAGAGATTCAAAGATTTTTTTTCCACAAATTTCTCAAGAATTTTCTATGAGAAATTCAGATTTTGTGAATGAACTGTTTCAGAATTTATTGTTAGAATTTCTGGAGAGGTTCGTTTAGTTAGGTAATACTCTTTAGACATAGAGATAGTCACAGGGCAGTTATTTAGAAAGTCTCAAGGGATTTTTTTAGAAGATGCTTCAGGGGTTTCTCCAGAAGTTTTTCCAGAAATTCCGACAGGGATTGCAATGGATTTTATTCAGACCATTCTTCGGGATTATTTCAGTTTTTTTTTTTCTATAGATTCTCTCATGAATTCCTGGAGAAATTTCGCCAGAATCTCTACTTTGGCATTTTCCCAGGAATGTATCAAGAAATGTTTATATGAATTCCTACAGACGGTTCTGCAGCTCTCTCAGGTATTCTATCAAAGTCTCTTTCTAAAAGTTATTTTTTATCTGGCATTTCTTCAGTGGGTTTTTAAATAATTCTTCAGGTTTTTTTTTCAAAAAAATCAAATGTTCTTTTAAAAAATCCTGAGGTATTATTTCAAGAATTCCACAAGTACCTTGGTTTGCCAAGAATTTCTTCTATGAATTTCCAGAATTATTTTAAAGGACTCCTTCAAACAGTCATACAGAAATTCCTTTAGAAACTTTTTCAGGGATTGTTTTTTGAAGCAATATTTCTGAACAGGTTCTGAAAAACCTCAATGAAAATCTGAAATAATTCCTACAGAAATCTCTGAAGATTTTTTTTTTCATTTTTATTTATTCGTGAATTTTAACTATAGCTAATTATTCACTATCACAGGAAACATTTCTGACGGAGCAATTTATGAAAACAATCTCTAAAGGAATTTCTTAAAGAATACTTAAAGGAATCCTTCGATGAATGTCCCAAGGAATTTCCTGAAGGATTTTTTAACTCGTTTGAACCCAGAAGCAAAATAAAAAATTCAAAAAATCATTAACAGCCCTTTCTCAACAGAATTAAACCAAATTTTGAACACTGACTCTCACAACACTCTAGTTTTGGGAATATACGAATAAAACATTTTCATGGACTTCTGAAATGAGTAGGGCCGGTGGGTCACTGGTCAAGTCAGATAAAAAAAGACGAAGCATGATTTGCACCCACCAAACTTTATTCTAAACGAAGTATTTCAATAGAAGTTTGCATATTCCGCTGCCTCATGATAGACGAAGTTGCCACAGCGAATTTGAATATAGGTTTCTTTTAAGTACTTGGAATTTTCAACAATTCTGAACACTCCAAGTCTACATTTGAACACGAGATATTATTCGCTTATTGTCACCAATGGTCATCGGAGACATCTTTAGAATATTCGCTGCCCTTGTACAGGGTGTGAATATCTCGATGGATTATCCGAATCCGTCCTTACAAAACATGATCACTCGAATTATTCTTTAATCATAGATTGTTTCAATTGTTTTCATCGCTCTCATTTGCTCCAATACTTAAAAACCTGCATAATGTTTATTATATCAACGACCTGCGAAAATTTTGGACGACCTAATCGAAGAAATGCCATCAGAGGTGTTGAATATCCCAAAAACTCAAAAGCAACTTTAACTATTATGATACAATGGAATATACAAACTCCTATTGAAATATCGTTAAGAAAAAAGTTATGAGAGTACAAATCGTACTTTTTACTTTTTGTATACTCGACTTGATCCAGTGACCTACTGTCTTTACTGCGTCCCGAAGTCCAAGAAAATGATGATCTCGTATATTTCCAAAACTAAAGTGTTGTGCGAGTCTGTGTTCAAAATTTGGTTCAATTCTATTGAGAAATGGGCTCTTAGCGCTTTTCTTTTGCAGGTTCGAAGAGATTTAAAAGGTATTCGAGCAGGAATTTCTGAAAGACTCACTATAAGAGTTTCTGATGAAATCTCCAGTAGAATTCCTGAGGACATTTCAGGAGGTATTCTCAAATATAGCTTCAAAGGAATATCGGAAGAAATCCTAGTAAAATTCTCGAAAAATTCCCAGAAACACCTGAAGTACCTGGCGATATTCTTCGGAACGCCCTTGGTGGAATTCCTAGAAAATATCTAAATAAATCTTTTAATAAAACTCATGGACATAAAGAGTTTTTGTACATAGATATACCTTGAGAAACGTCTGAATAAGCGTTTGTAAAGATCCCCTAAAAATCTCATGTATCATTTCTATAAGAACTTCGGTAAAAGTGCTTAGGAAATATTTATGAATAAATTCTTTAAAGAGTCTGAGTAGAAATGCTTAGAGGAAACGCCGGAGAAATACCTGGAGGAAATCTTGAAGAAATCTCTGGAGGAAACCTTGGAGGATTTTTTTTGGAAGTCCACGTTAGATTTTCTATGGAACTCGATGGAGGAATTTCTGAATGAATTCTATACTATTAATTTCCTGAATGTATTATCATTTTAATTTAATAGTCAATTTCTAACACCCTCAGAGAACGCTGAGCGCACTTCTGAAGAAATTCGTGCAAAAAAAATCTCGTACGGATTTGGGAAACAATCTATGGGAGAATTCCTGGGGAAACCAATGAAACCCATGATGATAATAAGAAAATTTTCTGGAGTATCGTCTAGACTAGACGAAAGTCTGATAGAAATTCTAGAGAAATTTCTGAAACAACCCATGGTAGTTATCCTAAAAGACTTCCTGAGTGGAAACCCTGAAGAATTTCCAAAAAAAAAATCTCGAAGTAATTTCGGAAGAAAACCTGGAAACGTTTTATAATGGAGCTCCTAAATTAAATCTTGAAGTAATCTCAATAAAACTTTGGATAATACCCTTTCACCCCTTAGTAACATACTCTTCCGCTCTACTTGGCCGTTGCTGCTGCCTGATGTTTTGTGGCTTCTCAGTCTTGACAAAATCAAAACGCCGTTATTTTATTTTGTCCGACGTTTCGGTCCGTTTGGGACCTTCTTCTGGGACTGTAACTATTGAGTCCCTGAAAAAGGTCTCAAACGGACCGAAACGTCTGACAAAATAAAATAACAGTGCAGAGATGATGAATTGACGCACTCAAATCAAAACATAAACTTCCCGTGGTTTAATAATGATCACACTTCAACTCCTATTCAGCAGTACAGAACATTATGGCTAACAACTGAACAGCAAATTAGTTCGCTGCTGTTCAGTAAAAAACACGTGTCTTACGAGATGAACCAGCCGAGGGCTGAAAATCTCGACAATAAAGAAAAATAATAATAATAATAATAAAAAACACGTGTTTTTCATCTGAGTCGAAGTATGATGAAACGAAAGCGCTCATTCGACTTTTGAAAAACACATTATACAGATACATGTGCTAATCTGTACATCAGCTTAACGAGAAGCAGAAAGAGGTATCGTTAAACCATTTGTACAGAAACGTATAGCATAGTTTTAGTTAACTATCATTACTATTATAAAGCAACAACTCAACATGCATGCTTGTTTGTGGCTTGCGATTGCTAGTTGGGTGAGCCTTTAGAAGTCTTTTCTCTTTGGTTTTTCGAACCTTCTCACATTTTTCGATCCAACAGAAACTTTCGAAGTAGCAAAGACGATCGTTGCCGAACGAACTCAGGTCAAATACTATTCCAAATTAGTTGTCAGCTTGTCTCTTAGTGGTGGCTGCAGCAATTTTGAACGGCAAGTCCGAACTTAGTGAGAATCTACAGCATGTCTGCATTGGGTGCCGGTGTTGTCTTACATGCAGTGAACGATGTGCTCTGGACTCCCGAAATGATCTGCAACATCATCGCAACTTGCGGAACTGATGCCGGGTGCATAAGATGGGAATGAAACCACTTCTCTGGCGTTCCTTTTAAGGCTGCGCTGTAGTCTAATCAAATCTAACAGTTCACCGTCACACGAAGTAAACTCTCTTCAAAATGCTGATTAGCCCGGTAGTCCTCTATGGGCACGAAGCGTGGACTCAACGTGTAGAGAACCAACGCGTCCTTGGAGTTTTTGAACGGAAGGTGTTGCGTACCATCTACGGCGGAGTACAGATAGAAGGCGGGACTTGGAGAAGGCGAATGAACCACGAACTGCATCAGCTGCTGAGAGAACCGCAACCATCGTCCACACCGCGAAAATCGGAAGGCTACGGTGGGCGGGTCACGTCATCAGGATGTCGGATAGCAACCCGACTAAAATGGTTCTCGAGAGTCATCTGACCGGTACAAGAAGACGTGGTGCGCTGCGAGCTAGATGGGTCGATCAAGTGGAGGACGATCTGCGGAACCTTCGCAGAGTGCGGAATTGAAGACACATAGCCATGGACCGAGTAGAATGGCGATGACTGCTACGTACAGCAGAGGACACTCAGGTGTTAGTCTGACCGGTAAGTAATGGTAAGGTAAGTAATTGCGAAATTTCAAACGAAGTTACCGATGTCAAAATGCTCTTATTTAACGAATACTTTTCAAAACCGTAACATTTACCTAAGAGTGGTTCACCCGAACTAAAAGTGAATCAATTTAGATTTTTCTGCTGCCAAATTGAAATATTTGGCAAAAGAACTGTTGCTAGAATTCTGTTTTGTCCGTAAAAACCCCCTATGCCTTCTGAAGAGGATGAAAACCGAAGACGGAAGAATGGCTCTTGTCGATTTCATGCTTAAAAGAAAATATCCCATTCCGGCCCATATTCACATATAAAGAAACAATGTATATGTAGACAGTAGACCCCCCTTCCCATACGGCTTGTGGTGCAGTCAGGATATGCAGAACCCCTATTGCCAAATCAACCTCCATCACCGCCTTTTCCGTTCCAATTGTGCACCAGAGCTCAGACTCCAGAGCTTGGGTGGCAGGATGCTGAAAGGTTGAATCACTGACTACCCTCGACTGATGCCGAATCTGTTTGGAAACACAACCGGCATATGGCATCATCTGCGCACTATAAAGTATGTACCTGGCATAGCTAGGCCGCTGGCCGGCCGTAGCCGGAGCATAGGCTCTTTCGGCAGCGGCAGTGGGTCGGAAAAAGTGAAAAGTTGTTTAATGGTTATTTGAAATAGAATATGCCGAAACGGATCAGTCAGTTCTCTCTGTGTGTCTCTCCCTACGGGTTATTGATTTGTTCACATCGAATTGGATTTTTGAGGTTGTTGTCGGTGTATTTTTGCAGTTGTAGCAAAGGTTGTTCCGGTTTTTAATGGAAATTCCATTTTGTGGATGCGGAAAAATAAATTGTCTGGATTGTACTCTGACTGGTGGGATTAGTGCGTCATTTATTTTTCATGAAGTAAATCCAGATGGTTTCTTTCAGAACATCATTATTCCAGGTCAAAATCCAAGGATTCTGAGAAATTTCTGTTCAAGCTTTTTATGCAATTCTTGGAACGACTCTGTGCATATTCTGCTAAGCATTCTGTTCAAACCGTGCTCATGATTTAAAGCAATTTTTACAAATTATTTCCATCAAATTGTACATAGGATTATAACATATGATGCTCAGGATTTCCCAGGCTACTATTCTCAAAAGTTTTGATAAACTTTGCTGTGAGATTCATCTATGACTTTCTTTTGTAATTTCTGAAGGAGTCTGGAATTCCCTCACTAATTTCTTCTGGGATTCCTCCGGTTTTTTGTTAGTGATTCTTTTTGGAGTGCCTTCTGGGATTCCTCAAAGAGCTTCCCGAAAATTTTCTCAGATCACCGGGTAATTCTCTTGGCGTTAATCGAGAATTAGGTACTCTTCAGGCATTCCTCCGGAAGAGCTCCGGGAATTGCTTCAGGAGTTTCCAGGTAATTCCTACAAAGCTTATTTTTGAATTTCTTTTGGGATTTTCTCCAGGATTTCGCGGGAATTTCATTAGGAATTTTACGAACATTTCTCCAGGAGTCTCTGAGAATTTCCCCAGGAAACTACAGGAGATCCCTACATGGTTTTCTCACGAACACTACGAAATTCCTTTAGGGGACATCCATTAAGTAAGTCACGCTAATTTTTTTCTCTTTATTTTTGAGACTTTCAGCCCTGAGCTGGTTCATCTCTTCAGTCGCTAAAAATTGAAATTTTCAACCCTCTCTCCCCTTCGTACGGGGTTTTCTTAATACATTGATTGTCACACATTTCATAATCCCCATCCCCCTCTAAACGTGACGTACTTCATGGATGTCCCCTTAGAAATATTCAAAGAATTCCAGCAGCATTTATGATAAAATTCTTCCAGGATTTTCCTGGATATTTCTACATGACTTGACTGGAACTAACTACACAAATTCTACGAGAATTCATCCAGCAATAATGCATGGTTATTTCTAGGATTTCCCTGGCAGTTTTTCGGGGTTTTCACCAATAATTCCTAAAGAAGTTAATCAAATCTTGTACCGACTTTTCGAACTCTTTAAGCAGAATACCCTCTTCGAATGAGTGTAATCAGTTTCGTACCTTTTAATTTAGGGCCCATATAGCCGAGGCGGTAAACGCACGGATATTCAGCATGACCATGCTGAGGGTGACGGGTTCGATTCCCGGTCGGTCCAGGATCTTTTCGTAAAGGAAATTTCCTTGACTTCCTTGGGCATAGAGTATCTTCGTGCCTGCCACACGATATACACATGCAAAATGGTCATTGGCAGAGGAAGCTCTCAGTTAAAAACTGTGGAAGTGCTCATAGAACACTAAGCTGAGAAGCAGGCTTTGTCCCAGTGAGGACGTTACGCCAAGAAGAGAAGAGGAGAGGAGGACCTTTTAATTCCGCCCTAATTGCTTATCCTTTGACAGATACGCGTATTTCGACTACCACTTGTAATCTTCCTCAGTGTGGATAACTGACAATGAGGAAGATTGTAAGTGGCAGTCGAAATACACGTATCTGTCATAGGATAAGCAATTAGCGTGGAATTAAAAGGTACCCTCAGAAATTCCTTCAGGAGTTCTTCGGGAATTTCTTCAGAAATTAATCGGGAATCCCTGTAGGACCTCTTCGGGCATTTCACCAGAAGATCCTCGGAAACTCCTCCAGAAGAATCATTCAGGATTTTCTCGGGAATTTATCCAGGAGATCCTTGGAGATCCTGAAGGAAGTTCTCAGCAATTCCTCCAAGAGCTCCTAGGGAATTCCTCAAGAAGTTCCTCAAGAACTCCTACAAAAGATCCTCGGGAGCTCCTACAGGAGATCTCCGGGAATTCTTCCAGAAGTTCTTTGGGAGTTCTTGTCAGTGTTCCTCGGGAATTTTTCAGGGTATTCCTCCAGAATCTCATCGGGCATCCCTTCTGGAATTCCTTGAAAAGTTTGCCGGGGAATCCTCCTGAAGATTCTCGGGAATTCCTCAAAAAAAAAACAGAACCTCCAGGAAATCTTCGGGAATTACAGAATTTCTCTTGAAGACCCTCGGGAATTCCTCTATAAGTTTGTCATGAGTTCTTTCATGAGTTCCTAAGGATTTTTTCTGGAAGTTTCTCGGAAATTCCTCCAACTGTTCACCTGGAATTTCTCCAGGAATTTCTTGGAGATTCCTCCAGCAGATGCTCGTAAATTCTTATAGAAGTTTCTCGGGAATTTCTCTTTCAGAAGTTTCTTGGGAATTTCTCTTGGGATTCCCCAGGAATTTTCCCACGAGTAACATGTTTCTTCGGAATCCCTCCAAGAATTCCACGAGCAATCTTTCAAAGATCCTAGAGGTTCTTTTCCGGCAGTTCCTCGGGAATTCCTCTTGGTGATCAAAAAACCTACTCCAGGAGTTTCTTGGGAATTCCCGACGATTTCCTGGAGGTATTCATAGGTATATCCAGATGAATTTCTAATTAACACCTGTAAGATTACTCGAGAATCTTCTGGAAGAATTTCCGACAAAATGCTAGGGGGTCCATCCATCCAGATTAACTTCTGGATGAATTTCCAAGGAGCTTCTAGAGAAATTCCCAAAAACTCCCTTAAGAACTATCGAGAAACTCCTGGAGGTCTTTTTGAAAATCTCCTGGAAAGATTCCCGAGGAACTCTTGGAAAGATTCTCGAAGAACTCCTGAGAGAACTCCTGAGGAAACTCCTGAGAAGAACTCCTGAGGAAACTCCTGGTAGAATTCCTAAGGAACTTTTGGGAGAATTTCCGAGAAAATCTTATAGAATTGACCGAGGAATTCCTGGAATAAATTGCCAAGGAACTTCTGAAGCAATTCTCGAGGAGCTCCTGAAGAAAATTTCGGCAAACTCCTGGAGATTTTCTCGAGGAACTTCAGAGAAATTCCCGAGCAACTCCTTAAAGAAGTTTTAGCTACTGGTAGCTAAAAAATCTCTTATATCAGTCCAACTCTTTCAAGTACCCTTAAAGAATTTCTCGAGGAACTCCTAAAGGGGTTCTCGAGGAACTTTTGAAAGAATTTACGAGGAGCTCGTGGAGAAGTTCCCGAGGAACTCCAGGATGAATTCTCCAGGAACTCTTGGAGGATTTTTTGGAAACTCCTAGAGGTATTCTCATATACTTGAGAATCTGTTGAAGATATTCCCGAGGAAATCCTCGAAGAATTTTTGAGGAACTCCAGGAGGTATTCCCGAAGAACTCCTAAAATAAGTTTTCTTCAATCTTTACGCAGTGAAGATTCGGCATGCGTTTGGATAAAGTTGTGCGTTAATGGCACAAATGTCCCAAATGGAGGATAACGTGCCTCTGGAGCCGGCCTTCTGATGGCTCATCTGAATTTTGGAAGAATTTTTGAGGAACTCCTGGAGGAATTCCTGAGGAACTCTAGGATGAATTACCGTAGAACTCCAGGAGGAATATCCGAGAATGGACTACTCAAGGAAGTTATGGAAAAATTCCCGAGCAACTCCTGCAGAAATTCTCGAGGAACTGCTGGAGGAACTTCCGAGAACTTCTAAGGAAAACCTAATTCTCGAGGAACAACTAATTTCCGAGAACTCCAGGAAGAACTCCCGAAGAACTCTAGGTGGAATTTCCGAGACACTCCTGAAAAATTTTCGGCCAACACTTGGACGAGCTCCTGAAGGAATTCCCGCTGAATTGAAAGAATGCCTGAAGTACTCCAGGCGGAATGTCCGAGGAACACCTGGAAGAATTCCTGAGAAATTTTTGAAGCTATTCCTGATGAAATCCTGAAGAAATTCCCGTGGAACTTTGGGAGAGATTCTCAAGGAACTACTGGAGAAATCTTAACAGGCTTGGGAAAATCTTCTGAGTAAAATTTTACCGAAGTTTTTGGCGAGAATTTCCGAATAAAACTCCTTGGTAATATTTTTAGAAGCAACCTCTGTTTTTGAAGATTGAATTTATTGATAAACATTTTATTTTGCTCATAATTGCTGGTGAAAAATATTTCAACAGTTCAGCATACTTCCTTTAAATCCTATGGAATGGTGGTCGTCATATTGGATTCATATTTTAATTACAAAGTGCTTTAATTAGAAATTTGTAGGTTTAAATTAAAGAAATTCAGGAAATTTCAGAAATTCAGAAAATACGGGAAATTCAGGTAATTCAGAATATTCAGGAAATTCAGGAAACTGAGGAAATTCAGGTAGTTCAGGAAATTCAAGAACTTCAAGAAATTCAAGAAATTCCAAAAATTCAGGAAATTCATAATATTCTGGAATTTCAGGGAATTGAAAAAAAAATCAGGAAATTCAAGAAATTCAGAAAATTCAGAAAACTCAGGAAATTCGGGATATTTAGGATATTCAGGGACTTCAGAAAATTCAGAAAATTTAGGAAATTCGTGAAATTCAGGAAATTTAGGTAATAAATGATATTCAGGAGATTTCGAAAATTCAGAAAATAAAGAAAATTCAGGAAATTAAGGAATTTCAGGTAGTTTAGGAAATTCAGGAAATTCAAGAATTTCAGGAAATTTAAGAAATTTAAACAATGCAGGAAATTCAGGAAATTCGTGAAATTCAGGAAATTCAGGATATTCAGGAAATTCCAAAAATTTAGGAAATTAAGAAAATTTATAAAATTCAGGAAATTCTGGAAATACAGTTACTTTCACGAAATTTAGGAAATTTGGGAAATTTAGGTAATTAAAAATTAACAAAAAAAATCAGGAAAATCGAGAAATTTTAGAAAATTTAGTAAATTCAAGATATCTAGGAAATTCAGGTAGTTGAGGAAACTCAGGAACTCGGAGATTCAGGTAGTTCAAGAAATTTAGTATATGCAAAAAATTCAAGAAAAACAGGAAATTTAAGAAATTCAAAAAATCAGGAAATTCAGGAAAGTCATAAATTTCAGGATATTCAGAAAATTCAGGAAATTTATGAAATTCAGGAAATTCAAGAAATTCAATAAATTCGAGAAATTCAAGAAATTCAGAAAATTCAAGAAATTCAGAACTAAGACGTTAACTATAGAATATGTAAATGACGTTCCTTTTTTACGTGCTGCTGCTAATCGAGAATCATTGCTGCAGTTTAACTTTGTTCAAAAAAAAATCTTCAAATTGGGTTTATATTGTTGCCAAAAAACTTTCTCTGATTTCTGTTTCTCCATTTTACGCATATCCTGTTTCTATTTAACTGTACTGTCTTGGTTTTTCTCTCTAACTGTTCACATTCGATAAAAATTATTTCTTTAGATTCTTATCGAATATTCGCCACAAAATTAACCCTAAATCAGCTCAGAGTACAAATTTCCCATTCGACGTTAGTACCAATATCTGCTACATCTTCAGCAAACCAAATTGAAATGTAGGTACCTTTGGCCAAGTCGAACAATCCAATATGCAAATGTTTGCCGAGCTCCGAATCAATCTAATCATTGTTGTGGAAATTGCTTCTTTTGTTGCCCGCTTCGGAGCAATACCTTCTACATGACCGAAACCGACAGAAAGATGGCCAAAATTCGTCCAGCTCATCTCCCACCTCCTCATCAACATCCCTGAAGTAGGTTGCCAGAAATACGACAACGAACAAATTCCACTTCTCGTCACAAACGATATCGAATTATTGCTCTCTCCGGAATTCGAGAGCTGAAGCTGAGGAGAAACAGCTTGCTTTGAGCACTCGTCTGCTCGTCTGCTTATCCTTGTTAGGGGGTAATCGGAATAGAATGCGTCATGTCGTTGGGGTGAAACGTTTCATTTCAATAATTATCTGTGGCTTGCGAGGTTTCTTTTCTGAACATGACATTTAGTGTTTTTCGTGGAAATTAATTCTTTTCTATTCCCAATCTATTCCACATTTGGCTCCTGTCTCCCCCGTACTCGACGATGCATTCTTCAATAGTAATTTATACAAATAGGGTCAAGAGCGACAGCCAATGACAGAACATGATACCTATCGAGAAGATGCTATCGGAATACCACCCACTCAATGAATGTTTTCTCCTTTTCTCCACTATACTGCAAGCAGGAGCCGAAGAATCACAATTCGATTCTTGACAAGCTTCAATTTACCGTCTCGGCTCTGCCCGGTGCCCATTGCTTGTGCCTGCATACCATCCAGATAGCTACAAAACTATCGATGAAGCCGTTCATCTTACCTACACTCTCTTCCGTCAAGAGGTCGAGCCCGAGTCGAGGAAATCGATAAGCATACTTGACTAACTGTAAACAAAATGATCGCCCGTATCTCAAGGGTGGGAAATTTGTCCGCAAAGGAGATTTGTTTCTTTTGCATAGCTTGGCGAGAGGCGTTCTGAACGTTGCCGACAAGTCAAAGCCTTGAAAACCTATGGAATTCGTGGAACTTGTTTAAGTCTCAAAAGATTTTTATAATAATTTTGAGCAAGATTTACTTAGAATCCTTAATTTCGAAATTTTGGAATGTCGGATGCTCAGATTTTCTCGGAATTTCTCGGAATTTTTCGGAATTTCTCGAAATTTCTGGACATTTCTCGGAATTTCTCGGATGTTCTCTGAATTTCTTTGAATTTCTCTGAATTTCTCTGAATTACTCCGAATTTCTCTGAATTTCTCTGGATTTCTTTGAATTTCTCTGAAGTTCTCTAAATTTCTCTAAATATCTCTGCATTTCTCTGCATTTCTTTGAATTCTCTGAATTCCTCCAAATTTCTCTTAATTTCTCTGAATTTATCTGGAATTCTCTGAATTTAATTAAAGTTCTCTGAATTCCTCTGAATTTCTCTGAATTTCACTAAATTTCTCTTCTTTTATTTTTGTTTATTCTTAATTTCTCAGATTTTTTCTGAATTTCTCTGAATTTCTCTGAATTTCTCTGAATTTCTTTGAATTTCTCTGAAGTTCTCTAAATTTCTCTAAATATCTCTGCATTTCTTTGAATTCTCTGAATTCCTCCAAATTTCTCTTAATTTCTCTGAATTTATCTGGAATTCTCTGAATTTCTCTGAATTTAACTAAAATTCTCTGAATTCCTCTGAATTTCTCTGAATTTCACTAAATTTCTCTTCATTTATTTTTGTTTATTCTTAATTTCTCAGATTTTTTCTGAATTTCTCTGAATTTCTCTGAATTTCTCTGAATTTCTCTGAATTTCTCTGAATTTCTCTGAATTTCTCTGAATTTCTCTGAATTTCTCTGAATTTCTCTGAATTTCTCTGAATTTCTCTGAATTTCTCTGATTTTTTTCTGAATTTCTCTGAATTTCTCTGAACTTCTCTGAATTTCTCTGAATTTCTCTGAATTTCTCTGAATTTTTCTGAATTTCTCAGAATTTCCCTGAATTTCTCTGAATTTCTCAGAATTTCTCGGCATGTCTCTGAATTTCTCTGATTTTTTCTGAATTTCTCTGAATTTTTCTGAATTACTCTGAATTTCTTTAAATTTCTCTGAATTTCTATGAATTTCTCTAAATTTCTCTGAATTTCTCTGAATTTCTAAAAATTTCTTCAAATTTCTTTTTTTTAATTTTTTTTTATTTTAAATATCTCCGATTTCTTACTGAATTTCTCTGGATTTGCTGGATTTTTTTTACTGAATTTCTCTGAATTTCTTTGAATTCTTCTGAATTTCTCTGAGTTTCTCTGAGTTTCTCTGAATTTCTCTGAATTTCTCTGAATTTCTCTGAATTTCTCTGAATTTCTCGGAATTTCTCGGAATTTCTCAGAATTTCTGGAGATTTCTTGGAATTTCTCTGAATTTCACAGAGTTTCACCGGAATTTCTCGAAAGTTTTCAGCATTTCTCGGAAATTCACGGATTTTTTCGGAATATCTCAGGATGTCTCATTCTTGGAATTTCTCGGAATTTCTCGGAACTATTTTTCTTAATTCCTCATTGATTTTAGGATTTTCTTGGAATTTCTCTGAATTGCTCTGAATTTCTCTAAATTTCTCTGAATTTCTCTGAAATTCTCTGAATTTCTCTAAGTTTTCCTCAATTTCTCTGATTTTTTTCTTAATTTCTCGGAATTTCTCTAAAAAATTTCTCTTAATTCCTCATCATTTTTGGGAATTTCTTGGAATTTCTCTGAACTGCTCTGAATTTCTCGAAATTTTTCGGAATTTCTTGGCATTTCTCGAAATTTCTCAGAATTTCATCGGAATTTCTCGGAAATTTTCGAAATTTCTCGGAATTTCTCGGAATTTTTGGGAAATTTACCAACTTTTTCGGAATTTCTAGATCACACTCATCTTAAAAGAGAGTCTATCGACAAAGATCTGGGTGTCTAGATGGATTCTTAGTAAACTTTCAAGGACCATTTTACCTACATGGTTTCCAAGGTTTTGCTTAAAACTCCAAACATGTTTACTGCTTAAAATTGTTGTATTGTTGTATTGCGCACTTGTGAGACCATTGCTCGAGTTTTGATGTGTAGTTTGGGCTCCGTTTTATCAAAACGAAATACAGCGTATCGAGGCGGTACAACGAAAGTTTATTCGCTTTGCTCTGCGTTTTCTCGCTTTACAAAACCCCTTGAATCTGCCAAGTTATCCAAGTCGTTGGAAACTCATAAACTTGGAGCTTCTACAGAATAGAAGGAACGTCGTTGAAGCCTGCTTATTGACCATCAAACGCAAAGCTAAATTGCGCAGGTGGCGCTTTTCTAAAACAGTAAATTACGAACCCTAGACTAAATTACTAATGCTACAAATGGAAGAAAAGTGAAATTATTGCAGAATCTCCTAACTTTCATGCAATGTATTGGCCAGAAATATGTTATTTTTGCTTCCAAAGTTGAAAATTTTGCGTTACTTAACCTCACATTTGATCGCCAATCCGATCTTCTCCAAAATCAGATCGACTGCTCTTCATTCCTTCGTGAGGTTGGAATTCACATTCCGAATCGGTCTCTTCGCTCCTATTCTTTTTTTGTTGATTCGCCATGACAGAGCCAATTACATTTTTAACAAGCCAATGCCGTGTTTTTAATAGTTGTTTTGCTGTTTTTAATTTCAATTTTTCTCGTGTAGTAATTAAGCATAGATTTAAGCAAATTTTATGTTAGTTATTTGAGTTTTGCTAGAATAGCTGTGTCATTTGGGTCTGTATTTTTACCTGTTGACGAATAAATAAATGTTAATGTAAATTTCTCGGAAATTCACGGCTTTTCTCGAAATTTCTCAGAATTTCATCGGAATTTCTCGGAAATTTTCGAAATTTCTCAGAATTTCTAGAAGTTTTGAGAATTTCTCGAATTTTCTCGGAATTTCTCGGATTTTCTTGAAATTTTTCGGAATATCTCGAAAATTCTCGGAATTTCTCGGAATTTCTCGGAATTTCTCGGAATTTTTCGCAATTTCTCAGAGTTTCTCGGAATTTCTCGGAGTTTGTCGGAATTGTTGGGAATTTATCGGAACTATTTTTCGGAATTTCTCAGCATTTCTCGGAAATTCTTGGAATTTCTTGGAATTGTTCTGAATTTCTCGAAATTTCTTAGAATTTCTTGGCATTTCCCGAAATTTCTCAGAATTTCATCGGAATTTCTCGGAAATTTTCGAAACTTTTCGAAAATTTTCTAATTCTCTCGGAAATTCTCGGAATTTCTGGGAATTTCTCAAATTTTCTCGAAATTTTTCGGACTTTCGCGCAGTTTCTCAAAAATTCTCGGAATTATTTTTCGAAATTCCGGACATTTTCGGATTTTGTCGAAAAATCCTGGAATTTTTCGGCATTTCTAGGAATTTCTCGAAATTTCTTGGTGTTTTGAATATATGATTTTTTTAGCTCCTCAATTTTTGATTTTCTAGATTTTTGAATTTCCGACATTTTGAAATTCTGATGACCAATTTCGGATCTCTGATTCAGATTTCTGATATTTGGTTTGATTTGTTTCCAAATGGCGTGAAAATCCCACAAATAAAATTGTTTTTGCCAGCAACATAGTCTACGCAATGTTAGCAGTGAAAAAGATCGGCAACTAGACGGATAATATTCATATGATACTCCATTCCTGATTTTTTCCCCTATTCGTCAGAATGCCGAGTTGGTCTTGCGGAAATTCTCTCCCGGCGAAGGCTTTTGAATTCCTAAGTGTTTTTCCCATGACGCCGCTTCGTGTCTACCGATACTTCTTCTGCTTCTGCTACCATGTAGGTACGGTTGCAAAGTGATCCCTGTGCGATGGATGTGGTTCGTTTTCCACATAGTCGGGAGAAGGCGGCGTGTTGGGCTGTGTAGCGATGCTGTGATGTTATTTATGCGCATCACATACTTAGCATAAAAATACAAGGCATTTTTCAAACCGGAGGGCCACCATTTATCGTGGCGGGAGCTGCGAGGGATAGACGACGACGTGCCGGGAAAGACGATGTCTAAGTCATGGAATCGTGCAGCTGCTGCTGCTGCTTTGATGTCCATAGAGACCGGGTAATAGTCCTGGCCGTTTTTCTGGGAACGTATAATGGGGAATATGTTTTGCTTGGCTTAAATTTACATGACGCCACTTCTTCAAGCATCCAATCCATTTTGGGGGAGAAATTGTCGGGAAAATAGTTTTACTTACCTATAAATGGGTACGTTATCTTTGTACCACACTACGAGCAGTACCCGATCGCCTGGCAGGCTGGACGATACGTCACACTTGATCTGCGCGGTATCGTTCACCAGCACTTTCTCCACCTGCACGGGGACATCTGTAATGGAACGGATAACAGAGAACAAGAGTAAACATTGTTAATTTTTTTTTTTTTGTCTAGTTCATTTATTTATGGCTCAATCGCGTGTAACGCTTTACGGAGCCGAAGTTCATTCATTGTATACAGTTACATACTTTTCTTAGGTACTCATGGTTAGTACTGGGAGGAGGCCAATCTTTGATTTCGAAATACCTTGGGGTCTGGTTTGATTCAAAAGGCACTTGGGGTACCCAAATCAAGTATTTGGTGCAAAAATGTCAACAAAGGATCAATTTTCTACGCACAATTACCGGAACATGGTGGGGTGCTCACCCGGAAACATTGTTAATTATAATTATCATAAAAACGGCAGCGTGGGCTTCGGACATATTAAAACAATAGTTAAAGTTATTTCTGCACGGTTAATTTACGTTTCGTCACAGACAAGTGTACACAGCACAAGTAGCATTTTAAGATCAAACGGCTTTTCTTAAAACCATCACAAAACCAAAATTAGGTTATTCACAACGGTTTTTTAAACTTTCTCAAAACAACATAAACATAAAATTACATCAAATTGAGTTTTTTGATGATAAGACTCTGTTCTAAACTTTCTTCCTTCTTTGCAAGTCATTCTACAAAAGTGTTAAGAATAATCACTTTGACATTTGATAATGTCTAATGGATTCTTGTTTTCCTCTTTGCCAGAATAACCAGATACAGCATCTCCTTGTCTGTGACTCCACTGTCAATGCTCCCTTCCAAAAAAACGCGGAAAAAATGCAGTCACAAAAAATGTGGGAAATGCAAGGACGAACCCCTCGTTCGGGAGTGGGACGAATTTAAATTCCATTTTATGATCCAAAGGTATGATGACCAGCCAGCCACGGGCCTCCGAATGTAGGCATGTATTCGAGGTGGACAAAAGCTCGGTTTGTTCGAGAGGCACGCCGGCTGCCGAGACAACAGGCGGCGGTGTGCATAAATTTCCACTTTAAAGTGACACACGCACACGTAAAAGGAATATTAATTAATGTTTTCCATTAAAGCGGAATAATAATGATTCATAAATATTTTGATTATCCTGTTTCGCGCCCCCCTTTAGCGACGTTTATGAGGGTGCACGGCGGGTTCCCTATACGTATTCTGTTTTATACGCATTAAGTGGGAACACTTTTGGAATGGGATATAACTGGTGAAATTCGAATGTTTGACAACGCTTTTCAAGTTGACGGATGCTGAGGTCGGTATGTGACTGACTCAACTGATTTGACAAGATTTGCAATATGCAAATACAACGTGTGACGAAAATTAAATAAATTTTTTAAAGCATACGATGCACCTTGGAATGCTAAAATAGCAGTTCTACTATTCTTACGGAACCTCGTCAACCACGTGCCCTTCTGATTAGTTCTGACAATTGTTTTTTTTTCTTTTATTTTTTTTCATTTTTTTCTGTATTAACAACATTTTTAGCCCTAGGCTAGTTCATCACGGTTCTCCCACGCTTTACTTCCTTTCCGAAGGAAGAACTCTCATTTTGCGAGTTTGTTGGGAGTGAGATTCGATCCCAGGTCCTCGGAGTGATAGTCATGTGTTATAACCATCACACCAGGTCCGCTCCACAGTTGATTATTGAAGAAAGTTCTCTGCTTAGAAACCGCATTCCGAATGGCACTTTTATTGGCTTTGCGTTTTTACACAGCGCTACTATCGAGTTTTCAAGGAATTCCTCTAGAATTTACCTCAACATTTCCTTAACGGATTCTTTCAAAAAATCTTCCTAGGATTCATTTGAAAATTTTCTACAGTGATTGCTTAGAAAATCCTCCAGGTTATTTTTAACCCTCTAATACCCAAATTTTGGTTTTTGATCTAAATATCATTTTTCGTCATTTAAAATCGGTTTAAACATGTTTTGGAAGACGATTCTTTTTAATTCCCGATTTTGTGAATTTCGGTTTTTGAATTTTCTAATTTTTATTTTTTGACATCCCCACACTTTAATATTTTTCCTGGTAGCCCATTTGGGATACGGATTTTTTGAGACGAAAACATTTTGATATTTTATGATTATTGTTGAAATATTATTATTTTAAATTTCTTTTCATGGAAAATTTTATTTTCCGAGTAATTTTAAGGAAAATAATTTCAGAGTGTATTCGACTCCCTTAAACTATTATGCTATGATAGAATTATTTGGGAAAGTTTTAAAATATGTTAATTGTAGCGATTAAATACAAAATAAACAATGATTTCTGAAAGGTGACTAAAACATAAATTTTTCTATGATTAAAAAAAAAAATTAAAAACGCTTTAAACGACAGCAACTACCATTTTGAGATATGCAAAACAGTTCTAAATATCAGCCAAAAATATAAAAAGTTTGATTGTCCACGAAACAAGAATTTCATAAATGCTCAAACTATACCCCGTCTAAAGGCGGGGTTGGGTATTAGAGGGTTAAGAAATTCAGGAAATTAGTTTTAGAAAATTAGCTTAGGTTGCTTCAGAATATTCACGTTGATTTTTATTATCGGAAGTTTCTCCAGGGATTCCTTTAGAAATTTGTCCAGGATTTGCTTCACGAATCCTTCTACAAAACCTACATTCATTTATTAATTTATTTGAAAATTTTGTTCGGGAATACTTTAGAAATCCCTCCCAAGATACCTTAAAATAGTACAGTGGGTAGTGATCTAGAAAATTTACATGGAATTATTCTTAAAAATCTAAGATCTGTGGAATTTATGTCTTTTTTTTCGAAGAACTTATTGCCGCCTCTGAGAGTTCCCGCTTAGTTTTTAAATTTATTTAGAAATGCCTCCTGGATTTTTTTTTTTATAAATTACTTTAGAAAATCTTTCAGAGAATACTTCGGAAATATACCTACCCGGCATTTTTTCAGAATTTTTCTTTCAAAAATTCATGCAGAAATTACTCCGGATGTTTGCCAAGGATATCTCCTGTTATTTCAACAGGAATCATTTTTCGGGGTCTTTAGTAAAGCAAAAAGAATTCATTTGTAAATTTTCTGCTCCTCCAGGAATTCCTTCAGAAATACCCCTAAAATCTTGTCCAAAAAATTTACAAATCATTCTTATTGAAAATTTAACATGGACTGCTTCAGAAAATTCTCCGTGACTTCTTCAGATATTCACTCAGTGATTTCTTCAGAATTCAGTCAAAAAACTCATCCACAAGTTTCTTCAAGAATTTTATTAAAACATCTGCTATGTGTTTTTTGAAAAACTTTTTTCAAAACGCCTCCATATATTCTTGTTTTTTTTTTGAGAATCATTCCGAGAATATTTGGCGCCGCCCATTAACTACTTGGACTCATTTTTGACAATCTCAGACTCCCGCAAACCCTCGTTGTAGACTCCTCTGCATGTAAAACTTTCGAAATTTGTATGGACCACAGACTTTGGCCGTAACCATACATCCCCCCATATGATTACATAGTAAATGGATGGACCCTTCCGAAACTTTTTTTCTTCCTAAAATCTGACATGAATTGCTTAAGAAATTCTTTCTTCAACCAAATTACATATTGACTCGATCAATGGTTGGCTCGGAAAGCTTGGCAGTTTGTAGGATTCCTTTTTCAATTTCCAACCGCATCGGCTGTATGATACGCATTACTGTGAGATTTGTGTGCTTCATATTCAAAAAATCTGTAGTAGCATATGAAAATTCTGAATGTGTGAGCATTTTGTATTTCAAAAAAGTCCTCTATGATTTTTTTGAATTCCTCCTGGAATTTATTATAAATTCGAATTGAAATATCTACATAAATTGTTCTCCAGGGATTGCTTTTGAAAATTCTTCAGAGATTACTTCTGATTTTTTCCTGGTTTCTTTCAGATTTTTTTACCAAAAATTCAGCTGAAAATTCCTCCAGGGATTCCGTCAGATATTTTAAGAGGATTTCTCTAGAAATTACTTTAGAAGTTATTTCTGGGAGCAATTTTTAAAACCTAGAAGAATTATTATTATTATTATTATTATAAGCTCTTTATTATGGGGAAATTCAACCCGCGGCTGGTTCTCATCCCCGACCTAAAAGAATTCATTTGAAGATTTTCTTCAGAAAATCTTCTTTAGAAATTCTTTCAGAAATCCCGCTAAACATTTTTGACAAGCTCCATTTTGGTTAAGCTCCGATTTCGTCATCAATGAAAATAAATAAAATTTTCCCCTCAAATACTCGATATTAATAAATTGTAATCTCATACGGCACTCTTGGAGTATTTTCAGGTCCAAGTCCGGAAGAACCCTCAGAAGAAACTCTAAGAGAAAACACAGCGAGAAATCAAGTAGAAATTCCAAAGACGATTTCAGAGGGTATCGATCTAAAGCTTTAGCAGAATCGAAGATTGCAGTATCAGCAGGTTCTCCTGCAGAAGGGTGGCCCACACTTATTTGTAAAAAAAAATCAAAAATGCCAAGTCTTACCTCCTGGATTGATTGTTTTGGACTCCCACAAACTACGTTCAAAATGTGAACAAAATCGATTCAGCCTAAGGGGGCGCTCAACAAGCAAAATATAAATAAAAATAAAAACTAAATTAATATTAAATAAATAAAAAAAAAAACATCTTCAGAAAATGCTTTGAAAATTTCACTAGAAATTTCTTTAAAAATGCGCAAATGATTGTTTTTCAAAAACTTTGGAATGCTTCAAAATTCCTTAGTGAATTTCTTCAGATATTCCTCCAAGGATAACTTCCTTTAGCTCCTTTTAGGAAACCCTTCAAAAAACTTTAGATTCAAACATTGATTCCTTTTTAAAACCCTTCAAACCTCTTTACAGATTTTTTTTCCAGAGAGGTTCCCAGCAAGTTTTAAAAAATGCTTTAGTTTTTCTTCTCACAAACTCGTTCAACTATATTTTCTCCTAGATGATAATCCAGAGACACTTTAATGCTTGCCATATACTACACAGGCTTATTTTTTGCTGTTTCAAATCCTCCCATTTCCCCCTGTTGGCCAAAGATTTTATTCAGAATCACCCGCCTCCTCTCTCTTCCCTTTAGGACGAAACTGGATACTTTTCCTCATTTTTTGATTTTTGATTTGTTTTTATCAAATAACGAAGAAATATTTTCAAACCGTTTTCCGTACACATGGATCAAGATATATCCTGATATTTTTTTTTCCCTAGTGATGAACGAACCATTTTAAGCAAAATATCACAAAAAACTATTTCTGAAAAAAAAATGGAAAAAAAATATCTACTGTAACAAAAATTCAGAAGATATCTTGATCAATACTCTACATTTGTACTTAAACCGATTTTGAAAATATTGCTTCATCATTTAATAAAAAAATGAGGAAATGCATCCAGTTTTCCTCCAGAGATTTCATCAGGAATTTGACACCACAGCAGACGGAATCTCAAATTGACCACGTTTTGATTGACGGATGGCACTTCTCCGACATTATCGACGTCAAGACCTATCGTGGCGCCAACATCGACTCCGACCACTATCTGGTGATGGTCAAACTGCGCCCAAAACTCTCCGTCATCAACAATGTACGGTACCGGCGACCGCCACGGTACAACCTAGAGCGACTGAAACAACCGGATGTCGCCTCAGCATACGCGCAGAATCTCGAGGCCGTGTTGCCAGACGAGGGCGAGCTCGATGAGGACCCTCTAGAGGACTGCTGGAGTACAGTGAAAGCAGCCATCAACGACGCAGCCGAAGAGTGCAGAACGGTTTTGGAGGAGAAGAACGCAGCGAGAGCGGTAATGCTGCAGCAAGGGACTCGACAGAACGTGGAACGTTACAAACAGAAGCGGAAACAGCAGCCTCTTTCGGGAGAAAAAGCGCAGCCTGGCACTAGCGTGCGCAGGGTTCTTGCTTAGGGGGGGCACTACAATAATGGTGCAATATATGTATGATCATGGTGCAAAATAGAATGATGGTGTTACACGCAATATGAATTCCCAAGTAGGGGTTTCAACATGTTGTGGTGACAACATCACCAAGTACTTCATATTGGGATTCTAGAGAAGGCTTCGGATGGTAATGATTTCAAGGCAATACGAAACTAAAACATGAAGTCATTATCTCGACTCTTATAAAATTTTAAAAACGTATCAAATACAATGGAGAATATCTAGAAAATTATCAATTATAGGAAAAAAAATATTGTCGTTGTGAAAGAATTTTGATCCTAGACAATTAACGATGCTAGGAGAATGTCAGAACTCCTAGATAGAACATTTTGATCTGAATCCTTATTGCAATCTACAGAGATTCTTCCAGGATTTAAAGGTTCTTGCATGAGTTTCTCCAGGAATTCCCTCAAAAAATCTACCAATAATTCCTTCAGAAATTCCTTCAGGAAGTCTCATATATTTCTCCAGAAATTCCTCAAATAATTCCTCCAGTAAATACTCCAGGAATTCTTCCAAAATTACCTCCAGGAATTCCGCCTGAAATTTCTTCTAGGTAAAATCCACTAGAAATGTCTGCCCCCAATATTTCCTCCAGGGATTCCTCTAGGAGTTGCCCCACGGAATCCCCCAGAAAATCCTAAAGGAATTTCTGAAGAATATCTTCCTGGAATTCCTTGAGAAATTCCTCCAAGAGTTCCTTCAGAAAATTATCCAGGAAATTCTCAACGAATTTCTTCAGGAATTCCTTCAAAGATTCATTCATGAATCATTTCAAAAAATCCTTCTCAAATTCCTCAACAAATTCCTCCAGAAATTTCTCGAAAAATAACGCCAGAAATTCCTACAGGAATTCCTAAAAAAATACTCCAAGAATTCCTCATGAAATTCCTCCAGGGATTTCTCCAGAAAATCCTCTAGGAATTTCAGCCAGAATTTCTCCAGAGAATCCTAAAAGAATGTCTCCCGGAACTCTTCCAAAAATTTCGCGAGGAATCCCTACAGGAAATCCTCCACAGATTCCTCCAGTAGTTTCTCCAGGATTTTTTCCAGGATTTTTTTCAGGATTTTTTTCAGGGATTCAATAATGAATTACTTCAGAAATTCCTCCAGATATTCCTTTAGTAATTTCTCGAGGGGTTCCTTCAGACGTTTCTTTAGAAATTCCTCCAATATGCAACCAGTGATTTCTTTCAGGAATCCCTCAACGGATTCTTGCAGAAAATCCCAAAGGAATTTCTTCCAAAACTCTTCCAGGAATACCTCCAAGCAATCCTATAGGAATTTCTTTAGGATTTTTTCCAAAAATTTCTTAAGGAATTTCTCCAGGGATTCATTACTGAATTTCTTCAGAAATTCCTCAGAAACTTCTTCCAGAAATTCCTCCAGGAATTCCTTTAGAAATTTCTCGAGGAGTTCTTTCAGAAATTTCTCCAGCAACCCTCATATATTTCTCCAGAAATTATTCAAATAAAACCCCTAGGAATTCCTCCAGTAAATACTCCTGAAATTCCTCCAGAGATCCTTCCTGACATTTTTCTAGGAAAACTCCTGAATGTCTGTCTGTCAGAATTCCCCCAATATTTCCTCCACGGATGCCTCCATAACATGCTAAAGGAATTTCTCACGGAATTCTTCCAGGTATTCCTCAAGAAATTTCTCCAAGGATTTTTCCATGGATTCTTTCAGGGAATTCTCAAACAATTTCATCAGAAATTCCTTCATGGTTTTCTTCAGAAATTGCACAAAAAAACCACCAGAAATTCCACCAGGAATTCTTTCAAAAATTTGTGGAGGAAGAACTCCTGAAATTCCTCCAGCAGTTCCTCCAGAAAATCCCCTAGGAATTTCTCCAGGATTTTTTTCCTGTAATTTCTTCAGGAATTCCTCCAGGGATGCAATAACTAATATCTTCAGAAATGCCTCCAGATATTCCTTCAGAAATTCCTCGAGAAGTTCCTTCAGGCATTCCTCCATTAATTTTCCAGGAAGCCTCATATATTTCACCAGAAATTCCTCAAATAATTCCTTTGGTAAATACTCCAATAATTCCTCCAGAGATTCCTCCTGAAATTTTCTTTTGGGAATGGCTGTCAGAATTCCTACAATATTTCATCTAGGGATTCCTCCAAGAATTGATCCTCGCCTTCCTCCAGATAATCCTATATGAAACGGAACTCTTCCAGGAATTCCTCCTAGAATTCCTCGAAAAATTCCCCCATGGATTCCTCCAGGAAATTCTCAAGGCATTTCTTCAGGAATTCCTCCGAGGATTCATTCATGAATTTCTTCAGAAATTGCGCAAAAAATCCTCCGCAAAAATTCTTTCAGAAATGTCTTAAGAAAGAGCGTCAGAAATTCTACCAGGAACTCCTCCAGGGATTCCTCTAAAAAATCCTCTGGGAATTTTCACCACAACTACAGGGATTGCTCCTTGCATTCCTCAAAGATTTCCTCTAGAACTTTTTCTAGGAGTTTCTCAAGGAGTTCCTGCAGGGATTCGTTAAAAAAATTATTCAGAAATTCTTTAAAAAATCCTGCAGAAATTCCTCCAGAAATTCCTTCAGAAATTTCTCCATGGAGCCTCATATATTTCTCCAGAATTTCCCCAAATAATTCCTCCAGTAAATACTCCAGAAATTTATTAAGAATTATCTCCAGGAATTCCTCCAGAATTACCCTAGGAATTCCTCCAGAGATTCTTCATGAAATTTCTTCTAGAAAAAATCCTTTAGGAATGTCTGCCAGAATTTCTTCAATATTTCCTCCCGGGATTCTTCAAGGAATTGCTCTACAAATTCCTCCAGAAAATCCTGAAGGAATTTCTCCCGGAACTCTTCCAGGAATTCCTCCTGGAATTTCTCCAGCAATTCTTCCATGGATTCCTCCAGGACATTCTACAGGAAATTCTCAAGGACTTCTTCAGGGATTCATTCCTTCAACGATTTATTCATGAATTTCTTCAAAAATTCATCCAGAAATATCTCCAGGAATTACTCCAGAAGATCCTCTATGAATTTCTGTCAGAATTCCTCCAGAGAATCTTAAAGGAATGTTTCCCGGAATACACATAAGATGCGACGCGAGACAGGACACAACACTTATAGTTCTTACAACAAATTAAAAGGATTTAAATTTACCTTTTAAGTCGACCGGTTTCGGGCTCGACGTTGCCCATCGACAGGACGATGTCCGACTGATTAGGTAATCAGGTAATCAGTCGGACATCGTCCTGTCGATGGGCAACGTCGAGCCCGAAACCGGTCGACTTAAAAGGTAAATTGAAATCCTTTTAATTTGTTGTAAGAACTATAAGTGTTGTGTCCTGTCTCGCGTCGCATCTTATGTGTATTGTCGAGGTTCTTACGTTAGCACAAACCTCAAGAAATTGAAGTGTTTCCCGGAACCCTTCCAAGAATTCCTTCAGGGATACCTCCATAGATTCCTCCAGGAATTTCTCCAGGATTTTTTTCAGGAATTCCTTCAGAAATTGCTCCCTCCATGGATTCTTCCAGAAATTTCTCAAGGCATTCATCCAGGGATTTTTCCAGGAAATCCTTCACGGAATCCTCCACATAATCCTAAATCAATTCCTCCTAGAACTCTTCTAGGAATTCCTCCAGGGATACTTCCATGGAGTCCTCATGAAATACCTCCAGGGATAGCTGCCGGAATTCCTACAGGAAGTTCTCTAAGAATTTCTGGCAGAATTCCTCCAATATTGTCTCCAGGGATTCACCCAGAAATTCCTCGATTAATTCCTCCAGAAAATCCTAAAATATTTTTTTCCGGATCTTTTCCGGGAATTTCTCTAGGAATTCCTCCAGAGATTTCTTCATGGATTCCTCCGAAATTCCTCCGGGAATTCATCCATGAGTTTCTTCAGAAATTTCTCAAAAAAATCCTTTATTAATTCCTGGAGGACATTCCTCCAGGAAGCTTTAAATATTTGTCCAGAAATTCCTTAAAGAAGTCATCCAGGAATTTCTCTAGTTATTCCTCGAAGAATTCATAAATGAATTCCTCCAAAAAAATCTGGAGGAATTTATCCAGAAATACCTCCCGGAATGCAAACATGGATTCTCCCAGAAATTTCCCCAGAGATTCCTGAAGAAAATCATCCAGGAATTTCTCCAGGAATTCCTCCAGGAATGTTTCGCAAAAAATACCTCAAAGAATTCTTTCGGGAATTCCTCCAGAAATTCCTCCATTCATTCCTTCAAAAATTTCTTCAGTAATTCCATCTTGAATTTCTACAGGGATTCTTCCAGGAATTTCTGCAAGGATACCTTAAGGAATTCCTGCTCGGATTTTTTCAGAAAATCCTGAAGAAATTTGTCCCGGAACTCTTCCTGGAATTCCTCGTGAAATTTTTCCAGGGATTTCTACAGATTTTTTTTTCAGGATTTTTTTTTCAGGATTTTTTTTTCTGGAATTTTTCCAGGAATCTTCTGGAACAACTATAAAAAATCCTCTAGTTTTTGCACCAGAAAATTCTCTAAAAAATCTTCATGGATATCCCCAAGAATTCCTCTAGGTATTCTTCCAAGAGTCCATCCACGGATTTCTCCAGAAAAAAAAACTTCTCCCGAAACTGTTCCAGAATTTTTTCTAGGAATTCTCCAGGGATTCATCCTTGAATTCCTTCACAGATTCCTTCAGGAATCCTTCCTAGGATTACAGCAGAGGTTTTTCCCGGATCTTTTCTGGGAATTTTTCTAGGAATTCATTTAGGGATTTCTCCATGGATTCCTCCAGGAATTTCGTCGGGAATTCATCCAGGAGTCCATCCATGAGTTTCTTCATAAATTACTCAAAAAAAAAAAACCTTCACAAAATCCTCGAGGAGTTCCTCAAGACATTCCTCCGGGAAGCCTTAAATATTTGTCCAGAAATTTCTTAAAGAATTTATCCAAGAATTTCTCTAGTTATTCCACCGAAAAATTCTTCAGGAATTTATCCAGAAATACCTCCCGGAATTCAAACATGGATTTCTCCAGGGATTTCCCCAGAGATTCCTCAAGAAAATCATCCAGGAATGTTTCGCAAAAAAATCCTCAAAAAATTCTTTCGGAAATTCCTCCAGGAACTCCTCCATAATTCCTGCAAAAATTCCTTCGTTAATTCCATCTTGAATACCTTTGGGAATTTCTACAGAGATTCCTCCAGGAATTTCAGCAAGGACTCCTAAATGAATTCCTGCTCGGATTTCTCCAGAAAATCCTGAAGAAATTTCTCCCGGAACTCTTCCAGGAATTCCTCGAGAAATTTCTCCAGGGATTTCTACAGACATTTTTTCAGGATTTTTTTCTAGAATTTTTCAAGGAATCTCTCCAGAAATTTCTCCTGGGACAACTATAAAAATTTCTCTATTAATTGCTCCAGAAAATCATCTTAAAAATTCTTCCATGGATTCCTCCAAGAATTCCTCTAGGTATTCCTACAAGAATTTATCCACGGTTTTCTCCAGAAAAAAAACTTCTCCTGGAACTGTTCCAGGAATTCTTCGAAAAATTTCATCAGGTATTCTTCCATAGATTTCGCCAGGAATTTCTCCAGGAATCCTCAATTCATCAATGATTTTTTTTAGATATTCTTCAAAAATCCCTCTAGGAATTTGCTCGAAGAGCTCCTTTAATCATTCCTTCAGGAAGCCGCAAATATTTTTCCAGAAATTTTTCAAAGAATTCCTTCAGGAAATCCTCCAGAAATTCTTCCAGGAATTCCTACATTTTTTTTAGGAAAAACCAGATAAACCTCTGGGGATTCTTCCAGAAGTTTCTCTAATAATTCTCCGGGGATTCATCCTTGAATTGCTTTACGGATTCCTTTAGGAATTGCTCCTAGGATTACAGCAGGGATTTCTCTAGGATTTTTTCCACAGCTTTCTCTAGGATTTTCTCTATGAATGTCTCCAGGGATTCCTCCAAGTATTCCTCCTGAAAATCCTCCAGAATTTCTTTCAATGATTCTTGAAAGCATGCCTCCAGAAATTCCTCCAAGAATTTTTTCGCAGATTCTTCCAAAAATTCCTTCAGGAATGACTCCACTGATTCCTCCAGAAATTGCTCCACAAATTCCTCCAGAGATTTTTCCAGTTATTTCTGCAAGGATTCGTCATTGAATTCCTCGAGTAATTCATTCATGCAGGAATTTTTCCTAAAAATCCTTCAGGAATGCCCTCAGCAATTTATCCTGGAATTCCTCCATGAATTATTTCATGGATTCCTTCATGAATTCCTTCATGGATTCCTTCATGGATTCCTTCATGGATTCCTTCTGTTACCCCTCCAGTGTTTCATCCTGTTATTCCATCACGGATTCCTTCAGGAATGCCATCAGAGAATCCTCCAGAAATTCTTCCAGGAATTTCTCCAGGGTGTCTTCCAGGAATGCCTCCAGAGTTTACTCCAGGGGTTCGTTAATAAGCCCCTGCTTCAATTCTTCAAGGATTCCTTCAGAAATGCCTCCAGGGAATTCCTTCAATATTTTTTCCAGCAATTCCTTTAGTAGTTCCTCCTGCAAATTCTACAGGAATTTCTCTAGACTCCTCTTCCAGTTTTTGAGAGCTACGTTCAAGAATTCTTTCAAGCACTTCTTTAGTAATGCCTTCAGGGATTCCTCCCGAAAGTCCTTCAAGGATTCCTGAAAATTTTCCAGGAATTTCTCCTGGAATGCCTCCACGGATTACTACAGATATACGCCACGATTACGCATTGAAAGCTTTAGTAATGCATAAAATTTAACGATGGTGCATTATTTCGCAATTAGACACATATTTGATTCAAAGATGGTGCGTGAGATGGTGCCTGGATGATTCTGTGAACATCATGGTGGTGCATGGAATGAATGATGTATGTATGGTGCATTAGCAATGATTCTGTTATACTCGTCATGTTTCATATTAAGGTGCACATGAAATTCATGCAAAGGTGCAGGAAACTCAATGTGGCACAGAAATCAACATGTTCCAGATACGTGGAATACTATTTTGTATGCGAAATGCCAAAACGGTGCATCAAATTCAAATGTAAACCACATCATAATGGTGCATCAGATGCCTAGATGATATAATAAACGCTGAAATGGTGCTTGGAAAGCTTTGATGGTGCATGAAATTTAACGATGGTGCATATCAGTATGATGCATTTGATTTCTAGTTGATTAAAAGATAGTGCATGAGATCAGCATAATGCGTGGATACCGTGGATTCTATGGACGCTTTGAAGAAGGTACATGATGTTAGTGTGCTGTATTAGTTGTCACCGTTATTCAGCGACACTCGACATTGTGTATGGCTAGGTGTACGAATTTCAAAAATGGTGCTTGGAATTCAGTGTGGTGCCGAAGTCACCATGGTTCACGTACATGGATTACAGTTTTGGAATACGAAATGCCAAAATGGTGCATGTTATTCGAATATGGTGCTGACATTACTGATTAGTTAAAAGATGGTGCGTGAGATTAGCCTAAAAATGATTCTGAGAACATCATGGGTGTGCATGAGATACTAAGAAATTGTATCAGGGGTGCATTTATTGCCACCATGATTCAGTGATTTTCAACATTGGGTGATTAGATCCAAAATGCAAGAATTGCAAAAATGATGCATAGAATTTAATGTGGTGCATAAGTCAACAAGGATCAGGTACATGGAATACAATTTGGTGTACTATATGCCAAAATGGAGCTTATGGAATTCAAATGTGAATTAAATGCTTAGATGACGCGAGAGATGGTGCTTAGATATTTATGTGATCATCATGGTGGTGCATGGAATGCAAAGGAGTTACATGATGTTTGTATGGTGCATTAGTTTTACCATGATTCAATTATACTCAACAAATTCCATATGTAGGTGCACGAATGGCAAAAATGGTGCAGGAAGCTCAATATGGCACAGAAATCAACATAGACCAGGAACAAGGAATGCTATTTTGTATGCGAAATGTCAAAATGGTGCATCAAATTCACTTGTGAACCACATCATAATGGTGCATAAGATGCCTAGATGATATAGTGAATGCCAAAATGGTGGTTGGAAAGCTTTGAAGAAGGTGCATGATGCTATATGATGCATTAGTTGTCACCGTTTTTCAAAGCTTATCAATATGGTTAGGTGCACGAATTGCAAAAATGGTGCATAACATACAAAAAATGTATTTTATGTGATGCTCACGGCATTACGGTGCTTTAGATGCCTAGATGATATGATAAACGCTGAAATGGTGCTTGAAGAGCTGTGATGGTGCATGAAGTTTCATGATGGTGCATATCAGTATGAAGTATTAGATACTTAATTGATAAAAAGACATTTCATGCGATCTTCATAATACGTGGATACCTAGATCATTCTGTGGACATCATGATGGTGTATTATAAGCTTTGAAGAAGGTGCTGTATTAGTCGTCACTGTTATTCAGTGATACTCGTTATTTTGTATGGCTAGGTGCACGAATTGCAAAAATGGTGCTTAGAATTCAATGTGGTGCCGAAGTCACCATGGTTCACGTACATGGAATACAGTTTTGGAATACGAAATGCCAAAATGGTGCATGTCATTCGAATATGGTGCTGACATCACTGATTAGTTAGAAGATGGTGCGTGAGTTTAGCCTAGATGATTTTGAGAACATCATGGTTGTGCATGAGATACTAAGAAATTGTATGTGTCAATGGTGCACCATGGCTCAGTGATTCTCAACATTGCGTGGTTAGATCCAAGGTGCAAGAATTGCAAAAATGGTGCATATAATTTTTTATAGAAGGGGGGGCAAGTGCCCCCCCTTGCCCCCCCCCTGTGCACGCTAGTGCAGCCTGGAAGAAGCGGAGTGTGAAGAAATGGAACTGCTGTGCAGTTCCCAAGAATCACGGAAGTTCTATCAGAAGCTTAACGCATCCCGCAACGGCTTCGTGCCGCGAGCCGAAATATGCAGGAATAAAGACGGAAGCCTCTTGACGGACGGACGTGAGGTGATCGAAAGGTGGAAGCAGCACTTCGATCAGCACCTGAACGGCGTGGAGAACGTAGGCACGGGAGCCCACGGCAACGGAAGAAACGACGACGCCAGTGCAGCGGAGGATGGAAATAAACCAACTCTCACGCTGAGGGAAGTTAAGGATGCCATTCACCAGCTCAAAACCAATAAAGCAGCTGGTAAGAATAGTATCGCAGCTGAACTCATCAAAATGGGCCCAGAAAAGTTTGCCACCTGTTTGCATCGGCTGATAGTCAGGATCTGGGAAACCGAACAGCTACCGGATCATCGTCCGTCGTCTGTCACCTAAAACGAATGAGTTCGTGAGAAGTTATTAAGCCGGCTTCATCGACGGCCGGTCGATAATGGACCAGATCTTTACTGTACGGCGAATCCTCCAGAAATGCCATGAATACCAGGTCCCAACACATCACCTGTTCATCGACTTCAAAGCGGCATACGACAGTATCGACCGCGCAGAGCTATGGAGAATCATGGATGAAAACGGCTTTCCTGGGAAGCTGACTAGACTGATTAAAGCAACGATGGACGGTGTGCAAAACTGTGTAAGGGGCAATTTGTGTACTTTGCGAACGACATAAACGTTATCGCCAGAACATTTGGAACGGTGGCAGAGCTGTACATCCCCTGAAACGCGAAGCAGCAAATGTCGGACTGGTGGTGAATGCCTCAAAAACGAAGTACATGCTGGTAGGCGGAACCGAACACGACCGGATCCGTCTGGGTAGTAATGTTACGGGGATACTTTCGAGGTGGTGGAGCAATTCGTCTACCTCGGATCCTTACTGACGGCTGACAACAACATGAGCCGTGAAATTCGGAGGCGCATCATCAGCGGAAGTCGGGCCTACTACTGGCTCCACAAGAAAATGTGGTCGAAAAAGATTCACCCACGCACCAAATGCACCATGTACAAAACGCTAATAAGACCGGTGGTCCTCTTCGGGCACGAGACATGGACCATGCTCGAGGAGCACCTGCAAGCACTCGGAATTTCAGAGCGACGCGTGCTAAGGACGTTCTTCGGCGGTGTGCAGGAGAGCGGTGTGTGGCGGAGAAGGATGAACCACGAGCTCGTTGCACTTTACGGCGAACCCAGCATCCAGAAGGTGGCCAAACCCGGAAGGATACGGTGGGCAGGTCATGTTGTAAGAATGCCGGACAACAACCCTGCAAAGCTGGTGTTTGCAACTGATCCGGTTGGCACAAGAAGGCGTGGAGCGCAGAGAGCACGATGGGTGGACCAAGTGGAGCGTGACTTGGCGAGCATTGGGCGTGACCGAGGATGGAGAGCAGTTGCCACAAACCGAGAATTGTGGCGTACTATTGTTGATAATGTCTTGTCTTAAATGCAATGTTGAACAAATAAATGTATATGTATGTATGTGTTTAATTGACAAAATTCGAGATGAAGTTGTCAAAAAATACAGCTTGTTTTGAAGGGATTCGAACCCCCGACTCCGTTTTGCTGTTTAGGCGTTTTAACCAACTAAGCCACAAAACAAGTTACGATTCTACAATGGGTCAAACTGGGTTGAAAGCATCACACTTACCGGGTCCGTCTTTCATATCATTACCTCTCTCTTTCGGCTTAGAGCATCGAATTATTATTTTGCTTGCTTAGTTGGTTAAAGGGCCGTATTAGCGATACGGAGTCGTGGGTTTGAATCCCACACAAGCAAATGGCTAATTTTTTTTCATGAATTTATCTCTCAATTTGTCAATTAAGCTCTCGCAATGTCTTTGAAATTTAAGTTTTTTCTTCTGTTTCAGACATACCAGCCGACTGGTACAACCGATAAAGGGCAGCGGAATTATCTGCTCCCAGAAGGGCGATATTTAGCAGAAATCTCATACTCTTGAGGATAGCCAGAACAAACCCTTCAACCCCTAGTGTATTCTTAGAAGAAACCCTTCGTGCATTTTCAGTAAAAAGCCTGGGAGAATCTCAAGAAGAAACTCCTGGTGGATTGACAGAAGGAACTCTTCCAGGAAACACGATGAAAAACCCAGAAGAAATTTCAAAGATGAGAAGAGATGAGTCACGCAAAAGCCCTAAGAAAATCGAAGATTGAAGTTCCAGAAGAAACTTGTGAGGAAGTTTGAAAAAAAAATCATTTGGAAATGCCTTACCCCGGGAATTTTCTCACGAGTGAGCGTGAGGTGGTCGAGAGGTGGCGGCAGCATTACGATGTGCACCTCAATGGCGACGTTGCAAGCACCGGAGGTGGCGCGGTAACAGATCTAGGAGAACGTGCGCAGGACGAAAGATTTCAAACCCCTAACCTCCAAGAGATTGAAGAGAAGGTTAGCCGGTTGAAAAACATCAAAGCCGCTGGAGCAGATCAACTATCTAGCGAGTTACTTAAGTACGGTGGAGAAGCCCTGGTGAGAGCACTACACTGTGTCATTACCAAGATTTGGGAGGAGGAAGTATTACCTGAGAAGTGGATGGAAGGTATCGTGTGTCACATCTACAAAAAGGGTGACAAGTTGGATTGCAGGAACTATCGTGCGGTCACACTACTGAGCGCTGTCTACAAGGTACTCTCTCAAATTTTATGCCGCCGTCTATCACCGATTTCAAGAGAGTCCGTGGGGCAATATCAGGCTGGATTCATGAGTGAACACGCGACAACGTACCATATGTTCGCCATCCGCTAGGTGTTGCAGAAATGCCGCGAATACAACGTGCCCACACATCACTTTTTCATCGATTACAAACTGGCGTATGATACAATCGATCGAGAACAGCTGTGGCAGATTATGCACGAATACGGATTCCCGGATAAATTGATACGATTAATCAAGGCGACGATGGGTCGCCCTTACTTACCTTACACTGATTAGGCTAAGGCCGGAGTGGCCTCTGATGTACATAGTAGCCGTCTCCATTCTTCAACCGCCTCGAAATCACCGCCAAACACCCCGAATTTATATCGACGTTGATGAAATCGAGACGGTTGAAGAATCCGTGTACTTGGGCTCACTGGTGACCGCCGACAACGACACCAGCAGAGAAATTCAGAGGCGCCTTGTGGCAGGAAATCGTGCTTACTTTGGACTCCGCAAAACTCTACGATCGAATAAAGTTCGCCGTAACACGAAGTTAACCAACTACAAAACGTTGATTAGACCGGTCGTCCTCTATGGGCACGAAACATGGACCCTACGTGCAGAGGACCAACGCGCCCTTGAAGTTTTCGAACGGAAGGTGTTGCGTACCATCTACGGCGGAGTGCAGATGGAAGACGGGACTTGGAGTAGACGAATGAATCACGAGCTGCGTCAGCTGCTAAGAGAACCATCCATCGTCCATACCGCGAAAATTGGGAGGCTGCGGTGGGCGGGTCACTTCATCAGGATGTCGCATAGCAACCCGACTAAAATGGTTCTCGAGAGTCATCCGACCGGTACAAGAAGACGTGGAGCGCAGCGAGCTAGGTGGGTCGACCAAGTGGAGGACGATCTGCGGACCCTACGCAGAGTGCGGAACTGAAGACAAACTGCTATGGACCGAGTGGAATGGAGGCGGCTACTATGTACAGCAGAGGCCACCCCGGCCTTTGCCTGATCGGTAAGGTAAGTTCAAACGTTTGCTGAAGGATTCCTTTGACCTTCATCGGGCATTAAAACATTGTTACAAATAATGCATTAGCGTCATCATGATCCTGAATTTTTACTCTTATGGAATGATGGATTTTATACCGATTCAACAGACCAATATGGCTTATTTGAATGATAATTTTGTCAAGAATGTGTTGATATTGCAAAATAGTTGTTCCAGGAACATTATCAACCGGGAATCTGCTGTAAAGGGGACCATGTTGGACATGTAGGATAGCTTCATATTCTGATAGGACTCAGCAAATAATTTTGTAATATTCAGGTGTGTAATTTTCGAACGTAACTTCACTCGGAACACCGGAAAGTGTCAACAAACCTATTCCAGCAGATACCTTAAAGCAGTATCATATTCATCATCTACCCGATAATTCAGTGATATAGCTAAGAGGTAAGGGACAGGTCTCACAATCAACGGATCGGTGTACGAATTGGTGCCAATATTTTGTTTATAGATATATTAGTTTCAGTTTTAGAGAGAAATTACCGCAAAATAGAATTTCAAGTTTTCCCGTTTTTTGTTGCTTTCCTGGTTGATTTCCCCAAACATTTTTTGGTACTAACACACCAGAGCCCTGCACGAAAGAAACACTGAAAGAATGGTGTAGATCCGTTGGCCCGTTCCCGAGTCTATCCGTGACATACAAACGCCATTCCATTTTTATTCAATTAGATTCCAGCTGTCAATATGGGCGTTCTAGAGACCGTGACGTCTAGTTTACGGTGTGCATTTCTTATTGTTGTTATCGTTGCTATTAATAGTAGTTCCCGTTTGTTCCCGTTGCCGTGACCTAGGCCGTGACTGAGAGTGCACGTATATCGGAACGAATTTTTTTTGCGTGTACCTTATCTGTTTCAGCACAATTTACTACACACGTATAGACGACCGTGATAAACGGCCGGACTACGCAGGAACATTTCAATTCAACATGAATGGTGCAATTTCCTGTGCCGAACCTAAGCAACAAAAGTCCCCATAACCTTGAATACAAATGATTTGCTTTACATTTTCCCCTATCCAACAATACTCGCAAAGTCAAAGAAACCTGTGTCCCATCATGGATTACTAACTGCGGAGCCAACATGTGGTCCATTCATAGCAATTGTAGACTTTTTGGAGGGACAGCCGGGGAGCCTTTTTTTTTGGACACAGTCTACGAAGGCGAGGGAAGCCTAAGGTGGATCAAATCTGGTAATCGTGGTTTATGAACGACCCCTAACAACGCTTTCGTTGCCATCAGCCATCCCGCGCAACTGTTTGACCTCTTTACGGAACGCACAGGACCCAAGCAATTATCTCGCCGTATCGCTTGACGGAACTTACTGAGGCTTTTCCTTCATCTAGCAGCAGCACTCAACGACGCCAACCCGGAGAGCAGAGTGCGCGGTATCATGCATATGCATTAGTTGGATTTCGTTTGCTGTATTCTCTTTCGAGTCCAACCCAACCACCACCGCAGCAACTGGACTGAAGGGAAAAACCCAGCGAACCGGACGCATTTCATCCATTCCGGTTGGTGGTTTCACTAGCACTATCAAGTGGCTGCTCGCGATTTAGCGAATGTAACCCAACCCAGCCGTACCGACCGACCGAACAACCAACCGGCCCACTGCTTCCTGTGTGTACCACTTGTGCTTTTGAAATGTAAAATAAACAAAGTCCTTCTTCGCTGAAAAGCTCGCCCTTCTATCCACGGTTCTGTGTCGCTAGGAGCTTCGGCCGCCGCACCGTTTGGATGTGGAGTTGGAAAACCGTTGGGGCTGGGCTGGGATGCCTCCTTCTCACCAGCAGATGGTGAATGCCAGCAAGGCATCTCGATAATTATCATGCAAATGCGCTGACGATAATGGCTGTCGTTGCTGGGAACCGTTTACTTAAGGATCGACACACGTTTCCGGTACGGGTCGGTTGGTTTTGAGCCCAGCCCGTTTGAAAGGAGTTTGAAGTACTTGTACGCCGTTGAAAACCGCTTGTGTTCTTCTATTCTTGGTGTAACGTCTCCACTGGAATAAAGCATGCTTCTCAGCTTCTATGGGCACTTCCACAATTATTAACTAAGAGTTTCCTCTGCCAACGACAATTTTGCATGAATACCCGGATAACTACTATAACATTGAAATTGAAATGATTCATTTTAAGTGTTTTCTTAGAGTCCACTGACATACCTTAGGAAAAGTATTTAAACAAAAATTTTAAGAATTAATGGCGTAGATGATATTTCAGTAGCATTAAAGTGTGTAGAATAGTCCTATGCTTCCAAGCTAATGCAATTTGAAATCAATCAAAAATAAGAAATAAAATAATGTTCCTCCATTTTGATTTCAGAAGAATGAAAGTAGCAGCTGTTGTGATATTCTACGGATCATTTATAGCAGTGGTTTTCAATCCTCAAAAGATAAAAATTTACGAAAAAATATTAATTTGTACAACAAAACGTGACTCGAGAACTTCGTCCGCACTTAACGTGATGAACCTTTCGTTAATTGATGAATTAATATTAAAAAAAAAACCTAATTAATTCACCTAGCGATGATGACGCCTTTCTCGTGCCTCCGAAAACCTACTTCAACAAAACTCAAGTCAAGCCTAACTTTACCAAGCACCGTATCTAACAAAATCCACGAACGGATAAAATCGAAGGGGAAGTTCGCTGTTCCCATAGCAACTCATACATTCAGCATTCCGGATACGTGAAAAATCCGGGTAATTTTCACAAATCATCCCCAAAGGTCAGTGATACAAGTATTCCTCTACGACTTAGGGGCAGGGATGCCAGATGATTTTTTGAAAAATCTGTATAGCACTTTTCAAAAATATGTATCCCATACCAAATTTGGGTGAAACATCTGTATTCCATACAAAAACAAAATAGCCCCACTAGCTCAAAAATCTGCATTTCATATAAAATGAAATCTGCACGGATGCTCAAAAATCTGTATAATACAGATAAATCTGTATATATGGAATCCCTGCTTCGTGACATGTTGATGAAAATCGTACTTTCATATGTACGTTTAACAAAAATCCACTTCATGGCACCAGAAATCATATCGTTTATCTGGTTTTTCATGCTTGAGCCTTGAACTCTTGAAAAAAAAAACGCAATCTTGAATTTTGGGCCGCTATTTAGGATACAAATCCGCCATCTTGGTCGCCAGTTTTGGACTCCGGGCCTCATACCAAATATACCCATGTTGTATGTTTTTAAAGTCAAAACTCCACTAAACAGACGCCATCTTGAATTTTGCGCAGCCATCTTGGATTTTAGAGCACCGTCTTTGATATTCTGGTCGCCATTTTTTTACTCCAGTTATCTCCATACAAACATCATATTGAATTTAGAGCCGATATCTTGGATTTTAGGCCGCCATTTTGGATATTCTGGTCGCCATTTTTGTACTCCGGAAATCTTCTCTATACCAAATATGCCCCATATTGCCTGATTTCAGAGCCTAAGTTTCTTGAATTTGGAGACGTCATCTTGAATACTAGGCTGTCATCTTGAATTTTGGGCCGACATCGTGGGATTTCTGGTCTCTAGTGTTGATTTCCGCACAAAATTCGTCAACCATGCCTACGGTTACAAAAATCGCTACTGTTTGATGTGTCGCGTGATAGGGCTTGGTTCAGTTTCATTTAAAGCCTGTTCTACCAGTGCTGATTCGGATCACTGAAATGGCTATAACTCCGGAACCCTTCGACCGATCCGGATTATTTTTAATAGCACGATGCAACGATGCGGTAAAATTCCGGTTCGATTCATGCTAAAATCGGCCAATGGGAAGTGCCTTAAAAGTGAGTGAACTTTTTTGTACACAGGCATACATACACACATACACACAGACATCATCTCAATTCGTCGAACTGAGTTGATTGGTATATGTGACTTGACCCTCCGAGCCTTCTATCGAAAATTTGTATTTTGAGTGAACATATAGCAAGTATCAAATACTAAGATTATTTTTATGGAACGAGCTCACCAATAAATTATTATCCTTATGTCACTCGGAAAACCAAAACTGGTAGGAAATTGCGGCTACTCTACAGCTTAATTTTTATTTTTTATTTTTAATCACTTAACCTAATTTACAGCTCTATTGTCCTCTGGGGCACTACGTGAGCAATTTCAATTGACAGCTGCACTTACATATTGAACAGCGCCTAGATTCTATTCTACTTTATCGAACTCGTTGCCTTTGTGCTGCTTTCACTTTTTTCTACTTTATACCTAGTAGAATGATGAGCACAAGGATGATGATGGATGGCCGTTGTTCCTTTCCAGTCCGATTGGGGGCCATTATGAGTAGCAGTTCGCCGATGTCCAGGTATCCGGGTTCGTTTGAGCCATGGGGCTCAGAAGAGGGTCAGTGTCAGTTGCTCCAACTACGCCACGAGCCCCGGTAGCTTAATTTTATGTGACCGCACTTCTAGACTCTCAAATTCAAGTCTTTGGCTATAATCACCACCACTTTTTGATAGCAATTTACAAAAAAAAAAACAGCACGTTTTCTCCACAATCACATAAACAATCAGATTAGGTGTCTGCTTCAAAAAGAAAATCAGCTACAGTAGCCAGCAGAAGATCCATCCAATGGGCTAGGGTGTATACTAAGCTTATAGTTGGCCAACTGGCAAATCGTGGCGGTCGCATCGTTTTTGTTCGAGTTTGACGTTTGCTCACTACCGCCACCTAGTTGATGGTTGATCATACTCAGATTTTTTTAGCATTGGGCGATCATGCTTCCGTGACTATGATTGAAATCGAGAAACCTTCAAAGTGCTACATATGTTTGCCTGTGAAAAAGTTTTTGTAATGTTTTTTTCCAATTTTTGAATTTTCCGAGTATTTTTCTATGAACGTCGTAACCATTCAAACGGTATAGGCTTTTGAAAAATCCGCCAAAAAGTTCATGTACTGTTTTTTTTTTAATATTTTCAACCACAAAATTTCAAAAAAGTATTATCAGATCGGCGTTAACAGACCGGACCAACTGTTTTCAATAATTTTGGGAAAAGGTCCTGGGACATCCAATCAATCACATTGTTTTCTGAAATACTGTAACTTTTTTATGTAATGAAATATCTGCATCAAAATAATGTTGAAAAGTGAAGAGTTGTCGAATTACTTCACTTATCTTTCCCTGCTCAAAAAAATCGCTTAGTCCATTCTGACTTATGGCCAATTAGTGTGCCATCGCAAAATGGCTTCTTTATAATCATTGCCCAAATTTAACTTTACACCACACTACACCAATACTCTCTCTCTCTTCTTGGCGTAACGTCCTCATTGGGACAAAGCCTGCTTCTCAGCTTAGTGTTCTATGAGCACTTCCACAGTTATTAACTGAGAGCTTCCTCTGCCAATGACCATTTTGCATGCGTATATCGTGTGGCAGGCACGAAGATACTCTATGCCCAAGGAAGTCAAGGAAATTTCCTTTACGAAAAGATCCTGGACCGACCGGGAATCGAACCCGTCACCCTCAGCATGGTCATGCTGAATACCCGCGCGTTTACCGCCTCGGCTATATGGGCCCTACAATATAATACATATTTAATTTAATTTAATAATACATATTTACTAAAAGCTACGCTTATCTTATTTTCTAATATTACCCATTTCACGCAAGACATTTAGCATAATAATATTATCATACTACTTCTAATACAAGTATCTTTCTAAGTAAAGAAGCAATTTTATACTCAAAAGTCGTAGTGATGTCGATTCTGTGGGAAAAGCGTCAACAAATTAATCGAAATCAATCAAAAAGTCAAATCAAAATCATTGATTACACCATTCAACACTAAATTTTGTTATGGGATGAGAAAAAAAGAGCAGTGGCATATTGAAACAATGTTTGAAATATATTGGACCAGGCCTTCACAGTTTATGACCGAAGTTTGTATTGAGAACTTGAGGTGTTCAATTGTATGTCCATTAGAACGCGCTGTGCTTATATATAGGGGTTAGACAATAATGAAACAAACCTAAATACCGAAACCCGCCTGAATATATGCGGTCTTCGGCAAAGTTTTTCGGTGTATCCTAGGCTATACTTCATCTTCATTAGCTAGATACTATATTCCATACAAATTTCAATGGCAATGCGGAATACGGAGAAGCAACAAAATTTGTTTAATTGTAGAATTAGCATTTAAGTTAACCTTCCGTTAATCGCGCTGTTGTACTTTGTACAACACATGAGAATTATCGACTATTACTTTGAAACCATCTTTTCTATCGATGTCAACCCCAAATGTATTCTACAGGGATCTTATTTGGAATATTATGAGACCTTTTTTGAAAACAGTATAACTTCTTATAATGCGGAAAATTGAAAATCGCAATATGAAGAACGAACTATATTTAAGATAAGATAGACAGTTGGATGTGAATTAGTGTATTTTAAAATATAAATGATCTAGAAATATGGTGTCTTCGGCAAAGTTACTTGGGATATCAAGGGCCTTCGCGAGGTGATCTGAGAAATTCAGATTTCAACCGATAGGCGGCGCTAGTGAGCATGTAATTTTTATATCCCATATAATTCAGGATCCTGAGTACTTAGAAAGATGGTGTCTTCTGCAAAGTTGTTCAGTAGATCAAACACTAACTGATGAAGACCAGTATGATGTGGAATTTCACATCCAGGTGGCGCAAGTGAGTACTCAAATATTATAACTCATATATCTCGAGATCCTGATTACTTAGAAAGATGATGTCTTCAGCTAAGTTGTTTAGTAGATCGAACACTAACTGATGGAGAGCAGTATGATTTGAAACTCCACATCTAGGTGGCGCTAGTAAGTATTCAAATTTTATAACTCATGTGTCTCAGGACCCTGATTACTTACTAAGATGGTGTCTTCTGAAAAGTTGTTTAGTAGATCAAACACTAACTGATGAAGACAAATATGACGTGAAATTTCACATCCAGGTGGCACTAGTGAGCATTCCCATTTTATACCTCATATATCTCAGGATCCTGATTACTTAGAAAGATGATGTCTTCGACATTGTTGTTTGATGGATAAAGGATGGATGTACTTATCCCGTGACATTGACAACCTTAAGATGGAGTATATTGAAATACGTCGGTCAGATATTGAATATTTTACTAAGCGCTTTAACTTAATGTAAAATTAATCAATCAAGTGCAAATTTAAACAAATTATAATCAACTAGTTGTGTAATTTTCAAATTTTGAAAACTTTCGGATGTATAAAAAATAACAGCTCGTTGATTTTTTTTTCTAGACGAATAATAACACGTTCATGCTTTTGCAAATTTACAACTAGCGTCTTCTGGTGGCAGAAGCACGAATCAAATGGTCAATCAACTGAAAGCCCTTGATCTACCAACCAACCTTGCCAAAGATATCAACTTCCCAGGTAAACAGACTCGGAGATATATAAGATATAAAATTTGCATACTCATTAGCACCACATACTGGCGAAATATTGATTTCATCGACCCATCAACCAAATGCACTTAACCTATTTGACAAATTTGCCGAAACCACCATATCTCTTCTAGTAACCAGGATCCTGAGAACTATTGCATATACATTTTTTATGTTCACTAGCGTCATCTAGTGGTGAAATTTTTATTCAAACGGACAACTATCTGTATGTTTTCGATCTTTTAGAAGGTCGGCACGAGAGGTAACTTTCCCTCCATTTGGTCTTTGATCTACCAAACAACTTTGCCGAAGACACCATCTTTCTAAGACATCAGGATCCTGAGATATAAGATATAACATGAAATTGCTCACTAGCGCCGCCTAGTGGTGAAATTTCAAATTAAACTGCGAATCATCCGTAAGTCCTTGACCTACCAAACAACTTTGTCAAAGACACCATGTTTCTAAGTAATCAGGATCCCGAGATACATAGAATATAAAGTTTATTTGCTCACTAGGGCCGCCTAGTGGTGGAATTTCCAATTAAACGGCCAATAATCTGTAAGCCGTTGACATACCAAACAACTTTGCCGAAGAAACCATCTTTCTAAGACATCAGGATCCTGAGATATAAGATATAACATGATATTGCTCACTAGCGCCGCCTAGTGGACGTATTACGATTCAACTTTGTCAGCATCAAGCAGCCCATGAAATTTACAACAACTTTGCCAAAGACAGTCCTCCTCTAAACAATCAGGATCTTAGATATTTCAGAATGTATGGATGGTGTACAAAGTACAACGCGCGACTACTCGCGTTACAAAAATTGGCGCGAGTCCTGTAAGGTTAAAATACACGTTAATATAAACAAAAAAAAAACAAATTTTGCACGGTTGTTTTGGACCCCCAAAGGAATCGAAAAAACTTTGTTCCGAAAAATCGACTTTGTTGACCCAGTCTAATATGCACGGCACGTACACGTGCATATCAATTGAACACCCCAAGTTCTCCATACAAATTTCCGGTCATAAACTGTGAAGGCCTGGTCCAATATTTTTCAAAAATTCTTTCACTATCACACTCCTAGGATCCCAAACCACTGTTCTTTAGTTCTTATCCCATAACACCAAATTTCGTAAAATTTAATAGAGCAGTGTTATGCGTCATAAAATAAAAAATAATTTGAGGTATGATTTTTTTTACTACAATTATTAGTGAAATAAGCAAAACATTAAAATTTACAAAATCTTCACCAAGCGGTCCGCCAGCACTGCTGCTGCAGTGCAGCAAAAAGTGACATTTGTTAGCTGACTCTCAGCAAAAAGATTGCCGAAGCTCAGCAATGAACTGTCAAAATTGCTGAGATCTCAGCAAAATTGTTGTTTGCTGATTACTCGGCTGTGCAAATCTCGGCAAAAGAATGGAAAAATGCTGATATCCCGGCAATCTGAATTAAGTGTGTAGGCTAGTTCATCTCGGGACCCACGCTTTACTTCCCTTCCGAAGGAAGAACTCACATTTTGCGAGTTTGTCGGGAGTGAGATACGATCCCAGGTCCTCGGCGTGATGGTCAAGTGTTCTAACCATCACACCAGGTCCGCTCCGCCACAAAAACAAAGAGAGGTGCTGTTTTTGTTTGTTTGTTATGGAATATAGAAAGATATAGAAAGGCTACACAACTACTATCGTGCTTGATGACTGTTTATCATAAGAATTAAGCAAGAAGTCCAAGCTTTGAGACAACACACTTTGGGGCATTTAAGTCGATCATTTATAAGTGCAATTTCGGTGGAAAAATATTTGACACATCTAGTGTGGGAGTTGAGGTATTACACTTTTGAAAAATAGTCAATATTCGAATATTTGCGAAACTTCGGAAAAAGCGGATGAGGAGGCCCCTCGGAGGTACAAATGCGATGAGCAAATAAGTTTTTCTTTGTTTTTTTTTCCAACAGTAGTTGAGCAAAATGTAGGGGCCTAGTCATGGGTTCAATCCCAGCCCCGACACTTTCGTCAGTTGCTCTTTTCCCCTGAGAACAGCTGACACTGACCCTCTTCTGAGCCCCATGGCTCAAACGAACCCGGATACTTAAACATTGGCGAACCGGCAACTCATAATGGACCAGCAATCGGACTGGAAACAAGAACAATCGACAGCCACACATCAGCGTCCTCGTGCTCATCATTCTACCATGATAGAGTAGAAAGTGAAATCAGCGCAACGGCAACCAGTTCGATATAGTAGAATTAGAATAGAATACATTAATGCTCTGTACAAATTGTAATTACAGCTTCCAATTGGAATTGCTCACGCATTGCCCTAGTGGACAAAGAGCTGTAAATTAGGTTAAGTGATTGAAGAATTTAAAAAAACTTGCTTATTTGAAATAATAATTACTAACAAAAAATAACCATTCGTTGTATTTCGTTGTCGCAGGTAAACATGCCAACAACCAAGTGAAAATTTCTATGGATCGACATCATAATTCATCAATTAAGATTTTCATGTAAATTGTATAGAAACCGGAGAACACAGCAACGGAACCTCTTTCCCAAAGCTACCAACTAAAACAATCGATTTTTGGTAGGACCTTGGTCCCCAGTTCGATGGCGGCACCGCCATCTTCCGCTCTAATCCTCTAATTTACTTACAAATTATCAAATTTGCTACTTGATTTATTGCTCGATGCCGTGACTGCTCGCGTGGTGCCTATTTTGCCGACTGAACGAACGATGATGACGGTGCCCGCCTACACAGCAGTCAGTGCGGTGGCCGGGTCGTTCGATCGGCTCGGAGGCCTTGTTTGTGTTGGTGTCAACACGTTTGTTTCGCTGGATGCAGGCCATCAGGACGAAGAGGCTAAGCCATCCTGAACCTTTCCTAATAGACCGCGCGCGGTACCGGTCGGTGGTGGTCACGGCGCGGCAATGAGAACGTCGAGGTTGATTGAAACACTGAGATGACGAACGACGCAATATCGACCGCTGTTTGATGACGACAATGGCCCACATCTCTTCGTGACCCTCCAGGCTCCAGGAGAAGCCATCGCCCCCAGGTTATATCCTTTCAATCAATGTCAGTCGGCGGACTGAGCAAGGACTTGGCAGCAGTATGTTCCGTCCAGTGATTACTGTCGACGATGATGCGCGCCAATGCCAATAATGTGCTTGTGTATCTTCGATGATGGTTGCTGCTGCTGCTGCTGCTAGATGAGGACGACGATGCGATGGCTAGCTGATTGCGGTGAAATTGATGAATGACATGGAATTACTTGCGGTGATATTTCCACTCATTGACTGACTAGGAGGATTGTAAGCTTAAGGACCACACATGCCCGCCTTTCGGTTTGTTGGAACACCAACGTACATATACTGCTGTTCGTAATGATATCATCTCTTTGAATGTTTGTTATATAGAGAAGGAGTCGCTCGTCCTCCAAAACATCATTATTGGAAAGCCTTTTCAGTGATCACTAAAACACGCAAATAGCTCAACAAAAAAAAAATAAACCACCTAATGGTTATGGTTCCTCCCTCGTGCTTTTAAAATACCCTGTCAACGAAACTCAAGTGACGTGTTAAGGAGAAGCTGGATACAATTCCTTATTTTTTGGTTTTTGTTTTTTGCCTTTCTCGTACACCAAGGTGTACCGAAAGGCTATATGTTCACTCCAAAAATGAAAATTTGATAGAGCCTCCGGAGGGGTCAAGTCTTATATACCAATCGACTTAGCTCGACGAATTGAGGTGATGTCTGTGTGTGTGTATGTGTGTGTGTGTGTATGTGTGTGTGTGTGTATGTGTGTGTACAAAAAAACTCACATCACTTTTTGGCAGTAAACCTCAACCAATTTTAATGACCGACGGTTCATTCGACACGGAATCTGGTCCCATTGTTTCCTATTGAAAATGATTCGGATCGGTCCAGCCGTTCCGGAGTTATGGCCATTTAGGTGTTCCGGACCGGTACCCTAGGAAGGGGCCAGATATGAAAATGTTACAAACCCATGCATGCGACCCATCAAACCGCGGCATTTTCGATAACCTGATGAACGGTAAGCAGCAAAATAGTTTCAGACTATATCTGAACCGGTAATGTTCCGGAACCGGTTCCTGGTTCCCCTTCGGAAGTGGCCAAATATAAATGTAAACTAAACACATACATGCGACACATCAAATAGCGGCTTTTTCGATAAACAGGTAAACGGTAGGCAGCAAAATAGTTTCAGACCATATCTGAACCGGAAGTGTTCCGGAATCGGTTCTGCGTGTCCCGCTGGAAGTGGCCAATTAAAAAAGTGAACCAAACCCAGGCATGCGGCACATTAAATAGCGAGTTTTTAGATAATCAGTCGAATGGTTAGGAGGAAAATAGTTTCAGACCATATCTGAACCGATTGTGTTCCAGAACCGGTTCCAGGGCTCTCGCCAGAAATGGCCAATTAAAAAAGTGAACCAAACCCATGCATGTGACACATCAAATAGCGGCTTTTTCGATAGCCAGATGAACGGTAAGCAGGAAAATAGTTTCGGATCATATCTGAAACGTTAGTGTTCCAGAACCGGTTCCAGGTGTCCCGCCGGAAGTGACCAATTAAATAACTAAACCAAGCTCATACATATGACACATCAAATAGCGGCTTTTTCGATAACCAGATGAACGGAAAAGAGCTGTTTGCAGTTCGGAAGGAACTTCTCAGCCTATCTTGATGCATGGAAAATTCCTTGCCTGAATCACTCAAGAAATCGTTTTTCTTCGATCGCAGTACGCAGTTGGGAAGAAATGACAGTTCCAATGGCAGTCATTATAGAAAGTTTCTGCCAGGAATCGGGACATTTCTTGAGCGATTCCTTTCGAACATGAAACTGGGCTTTTAGCAGGAAAATAGTTTCAGATCATATCTGAACCGCTTATACTGACGGAGTCGAAGTGGTGAATCCAGCTGAAGGCATCTGATGAAGACCGAAGAATAGCAGGTCGATAAGCGTCACGCCAAACAAGCTCCTACCGTTATTTGTCACCGATAATTGCCAATAAATCCAGATAATAAGATATCTGAACCGGTTGTTGCGGGAGGTGCTCGATACCACCGGCTCTTTCAGTAGAAATTAAACAGGTATTTGTCATGATCAGCTACAAAGCTTATTATTATTATTATTATTTATTTTTTAACTAAAAAATTTGAAAGAGGGAAAACCCCCTTTTAGTGATTTTCGCAATTTTGAAAGCTACAAAGCTGCAAACTCATATTTATTAAATTATAAGCTCAAATATATAATAATTAACTTACAAATTCGTTGATAATATTAGAGAGCACGATTTGCTCATGTACTGAAGGTACCTCCTCGCTAGCTACTAAATGTCTTTACTGAACTACAGCACAATAATGTAACACCGGTTGTGTTCCAGAACCGGCTCCAGATGTCCTGGAGATAAACGGTCAGCAAGAAAATAGTCTCTGACCACACCTAAGATTATCGGCAATCCTGATTGCTTCGCTGAAATTACGAAAGTGAAAATTTAAATTTTATCGCATCAATCCCCTTTTGCGTTTAAAATTGCTGCGCCCAATTTTGATGCAAATGCGGTTGAGCCCTCGCGCTCTGTTAAATGGAATGGGTTTCATTCACTTATTTGATTTTTTTTTCGACAAATTTTATATGAATCTTATATTCAACAATAATATAATATAGACTGAAGTGTGCAGAAAAAAAATTATCGATCTGTCTTGATAATGATCGGCATCCAGTGCTAGTGAAGGCGGTCAAGCAGTCAACTGAGAGTATAATAAATTTCCAAATTTGATTATGACTTCGATGAAACTCTTGCTTTTCTGAATACGGCTGACACAAATTTCGATTTTCTCCTATGTTAATCCCTTCCCCTCTTGGAAAACTTTAATCGGAATTCAACATTTTGAGGAAGGGCACAAAAAATAAATCAAGAAATTTTTAAATTTTAAGGTGAAAAAGAGTCATCCATAAAAATTTTAAACAAATCGCATAACTAGTTTTTTTTTCTTAATTGGTGGGTATTTTTTCATCAAATACATTTATTATTTATCATCTCCCCATTGGCGAGTCAACGAGCACTGTGACAAAAGAAAGAGAAAGGGATTGGTTCTGTTCTAGAGTACCTATCCTCAGGATTCAGGAACACTTTGGCTAACGTCGACGGGAAAATACTGATTACTTATTCGACGAGAAAGGCACTATCACCACTAGGTGGATTAAAAACCGAGTGACAACCCCGTTCTGTCAGCTGTGCCCCAACACGGAGGAGGATCTAGAGCACAAATTGTCCACCTGCCCGAAAACTAATGCTCTTTGGAATCATCTTCAGTCAAAGTTGGAGACAACCGTAGGAAGGAGGATGACGTTCTCTAGCCTGAGAATACCAGAACTCATAGCAATGAGTGGGAGATGCCGTTACAAGGCTCTAAAAATGTTTATAACATATGTAAATTATGTTTTAGATGCCAATGACCAGTTTTCTGTAGAGGCATTAGATTTTGTTTTAAACTGTTCTTCTGTGTAACGTGTACATGTATCTAGTGAAATAGTTCCAATAAATGTGTTTACAAAAAAAAAAAAAAAAGTATCTCTTGGTGGAAGTTTCCTAGAACTCCTGAAGCATAAATATAATCTTTTCAAGTAACATTTGAAAGATTCAACCAATGAAAATTTTCATAAATATTCTTAAAACTGTGAAAGAATTCCCAGTCTTCAGAAAAATGGAGAAACCTCTAGCTAGAGCCATTTTTACCCGACATCTCACGAATACATTAGTTCGACAATAATTTTTCTCAAGGGCCTAACTGACTCGATCGATTTCTCTTCGTCGACTCTCTCTTTCGCTAAACTTGATCAAAACAAACAAAATCATAATTCTTATTGTTTCTAGAGCAAGATATAGTCGTCGTCTTCGCATTTCATTCATAAAATCTTTGGAATACTTAATACACTTTCCATAATGACACAAAGAGAGCATCGATGAAGAGAAATTGAAAATATCAGTTAGGCCCTAATGAAGAATCAGTGTTGAGTTCATCCTTGAAATTTTCTGGCTGTCTACTCTACTCTACTCTACTCTACTCTACTCTACTCTACTCTACTCTACTCTACTCTACTCTACTCTACTCTACTCTACTCTACTCTACTCTACTCTACTCTACTCTACTCTACTCTACTCTACTCTACTCTACTCTACTCTACTCTACTCTACTCTACTCTACTCTACTCTACTCTACTCTACTCTACTCTACTCTACTCTACTCTACTCTACTCTATACTCTACTCTACTCTACTCTACTCTACTCTACTCTACTCTACTCTATACTCTACTCTACTCTACTCTACTCTACTCTACTCTACTCTACTCTATACTCTACTCTACTCTACTCTACTCTACTCTACTCTACTCTACTCTATACTCTACTCTACTCTACTCTACTCTACTCTACTCTACTCTATACTCTACTCTACTCTACTCTACTCTACTCTACTCTACTCTACTCTACTCTACTCTACTCTACTCTACTCTACTCTACTCTACTCTACTCTACTCTACTCTACTCTACTCTACTCTACTCTACTCTACTCTACTCTACTCTACTCTACTCTACTCTACTCTACTCTACTCTACTCTACTCTACTCTACTCTACTCTACTCTACTCTACTCTACTCTACTCTACTCTACTCTACTCTACTCTACTCTACTCTACTCTACTCTACTCTACTCTACTCTACTCTACTCTACTCTACTCTACTCTACTCTACTCTACTCTACTCTACTCTACTCTACTCTACTCTACTCTACTCTACTCTACTCTACTCTACTCTACTCTACTCTACTCTACTCTACTCTACTCTACTCTACTCTACTCTACTCTACTCTACTCTACTCTACTCTACTCTACTCTACTCTACTCTACTCTACTCTACTCTACTCTACTCTACTCTACTCTACTCTACTCTACTCTACTCTACTCTACTCTACTCTACTCTACTCTACTCTACTCTACTCTACTCTACTCTACTCTACTCTACTCTACTCTACTCTACTCTACTCTACTCTACTCTACTCTACTCTACTCTACTCTACTCTACTCTACTCTACTCTACTCTACTCTACTCTACTCTACTCTACTCTACTCTACTCTACTCTACTCTACTCTACTCTACTCTACTCTACTCTACTCTACTCTACTCTACTCTACTCTACTCTACTCTACTCTACTCTACTCTACTCTACTCTACTCTACTCTACTCTACTCTACTCTACTCTACTCTACTCTACTCTACTCTACTCTACTCTACTCTACTCTACTCTACTCTACTCTACTCTACTCTACTCTACTCTACTCTACTCTACTCTACTCTACTCTACTCTACTCTACTCTACTCTACTCTACTCTACTCTACTCTACTCTACTCTACTCTACTCTACTCTACTCTACTCTACTCTACTCTACTCTACTCTACTCTACTCTACTCTACTCTACTCTACTCTACTCTACTCTACTCTACTCTACTCTACTCTACTCTACTCTACTCTACTCTACTCTACTCTACTCTACTCTACTCTACTCTACTCTACTCTACTCTACTCTACTCTACTCTACTCTACTCTACTCTACTCTACTCTACTCTACTCTACTCTACTCTACTCTACTCTACTCTACTCTACTCTACTCTACTCTACTCTACTCTACTCTACTCTACTCTACTCTACTCTACTCTACTCTACTCTACTCTACTCTACTCTACTCTACTCTACTCTACTCTACTCTACTCTACTCTACTCTACTCTACTCTACTCTACTCTACTCTACTCTACTCTACTCTACTCTACTCTACTCTACTCTACTCTACTCTACTCTACTCTACTCTACTCTACTCTACTCTACTCTACTCTACTCTACTCTACTCTACTCTACTCTACTCTACTCTACTCTACTCTACTCTACTCTACTCTACTCTACTCTACTCTACTCTACTCTACTCTACTCTACTCTACTCTACTCTACTCTACTCTACTCTACTCTACTCTACTCTACTCTACTCTACTCTACTCTACTCTACTCTACTCTACTCTACTCTACTCTACTCTACTCTACTCTACTCTACTCTACTCTACTCTACTCTACTCTACTCTACTCTACTCTACTCTACTCTACTCTACTCTACTCTACTCTACTCTACTCTACTCTACTCTACTCTACTCTACTCTACTCTACTCTACTCTACTCTACTCTACTCTACTCTACTCTACTCTACTCTACTCTACTCTACTCTACTCTACTCTACTCTACTCTACTCTACTCTACTCTACTCTACTCTACTCTACTCTACTCTACTCTACTCTACTCTACTCTACTCTACTCTACTCTACTCTACTCTACTCTACTCTACTCTACTCTACTCTACTCTACTCTACTCTACTCTACTCTACTCTACTCTACTCTACTCTACTCTACTCTACTCTACTCTACTCTACTCTACTCTACTCTACTCTACTCTACTCTACTCTACTCTACTCTACTCTACTCTACTCTACTCTACTCTACTCTACTCTACTCTACTCTACTCTACTCTACTCTACTCTACTCTACTCTACTCTACTCTACTCTACTCTACTCTACTCTACTCTACTCTACTCTACTCTACTCTACTCTACTCTACTCTACTCTACTCTACTCTACTCTACTCTACTCTACTCTACTCTACTCTACTCTACTCTACTCTACTCTACTCTACTCTACTCTACTCTACTCTACTCTACTCTACTCTACTCTACTCTACTCTACTCTACTCTACTCTACTCTACTCTACTCTACTCTACTCTACTCTACTCTACTCTACTCTACTCTACTCTACTCTACTCTACTCTACTCTACTCTACTCTACTCTACTCTACTCTACTCTACTCTACTCTACTCTACTCTACTCTACTCTACTCTACTCTACTCTACTCTACTCTACTCTACTCTACTCTACTCTACTCTACTCTACTCTACTCTACTCTACTCTACTCTACTCTACTCTACTCTACTCTACTCTACTCTACTCTACTCTACTCTACTCTACTCTACTCTACTCTACTCTACTCTACTCTACTCTACTCTACTCTACTCTACTCTACTCTACTCTACTCTACTCTACTCTACTCTACTCTACTCTACTCTACTCTACTCTACTCTACTCTACTCTACTCTACTCTACTCTACTCTACTCTACTCTACTCTACTCTACTCTACTCTACTCTACTCTACTCTACTCTACTCTACTCTACTCTACTCTACTCTACTCTACTCTACTCTACTCTACTCTACTCTACTCTACTCTACTCTACTCTACTCTACTCTACTCTACTCTACTCTACTCTACTCTACTCTACTCTACTCTACTCTACTCTACTCTACTCTACTCTACTCTACTCTACTCTACTCTACTCTACTCTACTCTACTCTACTCTACTCTACTCTACTCTACTCCGATTCAAACGAAGGCTGATTTAAAATATTTGGAAAAACGTTTGTACAGCATCAAATTGTTACCTGGGAATGTCTACTGTTAGTCATTCCTCGTCTGATATCGTAGAGTATATTACAAGTTTAACATAGTTTCTTTTCCGTTCCGTTCACCGTAACGAACTGCAACCCCTTAACATACATCAGTGTATTATGTATTCCACAAAAATTTACCTCCCACAAAAGTTATGAAAATGTTTATGTTCGACACAGCCCAACAACAGCGTCTGTTGGTTGAAAACGCTTTCTGGGCTTTCTCCCATTCGCACCTATCCGACCACCAGCACTAGTTCAGGGGCCCGCTGCTCTATGCGCCGACCAAAAGCTGACTTCTATGTAATTTTCCTTCTCAATCTTCGTCGTCGTGGTTTTTCTCTGGGGAAAAGTTGCGAAATGGGCAAAACCCAAAGCCGCCTTCCAACGAGATTCGAGACGCCTACAGCTGACTGAAGGTGAACCAACCCCGAGTGAAAGTCGTCGTCGTCGTCATTGTCGGTTATTGCCAAGATGGTGATGTCGAGAAGTTTGTGAAAGCAAATCTTCAACACTTTTCCGTTTTTGCCTTTCTCGTACACCGAAGTGTACTGAAAGGCTATATGTTCACTCAAAAAACGAATTTTCGATAGAGGCTCGGAGGGTCAAGTCACATATACCAATCAACTCAGTTTGACGAATTGAAATGATGTCTGTATGTGTGTATGTATGTATGTCTGTGCGCAAAAAAGTTCACTCATTTTTAATACACTTCCCATTGACCGATATTTCAGATTATAGCTCGAATCAAACCGGAATTTTACCACATTGTTTGCTAATAAAGATGGTTCGGATCGGTCAAGGCGTTCCGGAGTTATGGTCATTTCAATGATCCAGGCCAGCACCGGTGGAACCGGCCGTATAAAAAAACTGAATCAAGCCCCATCATGCGACACATCAAACTGCGGCGATTTATGCAACCTTTAGCATGGTTGACGAATTTTATGCGGAAATCAACACTGGAGACCAGAAATTCCACGATGTCGGCCCAAAATCAAAGATGGCAGCCTAATATCCAAAATGGCGGCTCCAAATTCAAAATGGCGGCTGCTCAATAGAGTTTTCGGCTCTAAAACTATACAATATGGGTATTTTTTATATGAGGAAGATGTCCGGAGTCCAAAGATGGTGACCAGAATATCCAAGATGGTGGTCTAAAATCAAAGATGGCGACTGTTTAATGTAGTTTAAGGACCTGAAACCATGCAATATGGGTAATGGGTATATTTGGTATGGGGAAGAGATCTAGACTCCAAAAATGACGACCAGAATATCCAAGATGGCGGTTCAACATTCAAGACGGCGGCTGTTTTATGTAGTTTGAGGCTATATGTGTATATTTGGTATCAGAAAGATGTCTGGAGTTCAAAAAGAGCGAATAAAATATCCAAGATGGCTACCATAATTTTAAAGATGGCGTCTCAAAATTCAAGACGACTGTTTGGAGTTTAAGATGGCAACCAGAATATCTAAGATGGCGGTCCAAAATCCAAGATGTCGGCTCCAAATTCAAGATGGCTGCTGTTTAAGGGAATATTAGGATCTAAAACCATGCAATATGGGTATAATTGGTATCCTGAAGATATCCAGAGTCCAAAAATGGCGACCAGAATATCCAAGATAGTGGTTCAACATTCAAGATAGCGACTGTTTAATGAAGTTTTAGGCTCTTAAACCATGCTATAAGGGTATATCTGGTATTGTAGATAAGTCTGGAGTCCAAAAATGATGATTGAAATATCTAAGATGGTGAAATAAGATGGCGTCTCAAAATTCAACATGGCGGTATAAACTTCAAGATGGCGGCTGTTCAATGGAGGTTTTGGTTCTAAATCAAAATGACGACCAAAATTTCCAAGCTGCCCGACTAAAATCCAAAATGGCGGATCAAAATTCAAGATTGCGACTGATTTTTAAGAGTTTAAGGCTCAAAAATCAAAAGCAAGATAAACGATATGATCTCTGATGCCATGCCGTATGAAAGTGCGGTATTCATCGACTTGTCACTTAAGGTGTGTTGAAATGTGTTTTCAAAGTCACGAGAAAGGCGCAATCACCGCTAGGTGAATAAATTAGGGTTTTTTTTTATAAAATAAAGGAGCAACATTTTCAAAATCTCATAACATAAAAAAATGTAGTAAGCAGTAATTAAGACATTCATTTGCTTAACGTTGGTTGCTACTGATGTTGTTGAGAAATTAAAAAAAAAATGTTTGCTTTGAGAAAGCCCGTAATGATGGCTCTTGATCAAATATTCCAGCTAAAAAACTTTTACCATTCGAGAAATATCTTTCTTATCAATACAGTAGCATACATTAAGTTTGAAAATAAAATATATTATTTGTGAGTTTTTTTTATAGTCACATTTTTTTGACCGCTTTGTACAACTTCAAGTTTTTATCATCTAGTTTACAAAGCTCTATTTTTTAACTTTTACCAGAAACATCAACAAAATTGCTTAATTGCTTCGTTAGAATATTACCATCCGACATTTTTTTGGATGTTGTGCTCAAGTTAAAACGGCAGTCAATTGTTAATGTATTTAAAGACTAGACTCGAAAAAAGTGAGACACACAAAATACTGTATAACTTTTGATTGCGTGCACATATGATAAAATTCAACAAAATGAAAAGTTCGATATAAAAAAAAACAAAAGATTACCAAGAATTAACCGCAGTTAGTCATCAGGGAGCTCTTCAATACAGTGTTAGGAAATCATTCTCTTATGAATGTCCAAGGATCTTCCAAAAAATTCTCAAGGAAATTTCCCATGGATCCTTACACAATTCATCAAAGATAGCGTAAAACAATCGACTTTTGTTTTTTGCCTTTCTCGTACACTAAGTGTACTGGAAAGGCTATATGTTCACTCCAAAAATGACTTTTTGATAGAAGGCCCGGAGGGTCGAGTCACGTATACCAATCGACTCAGCTCGACGAATTGAGGTGATGTCTGTGTGTGTGTATGTGTGTGTGTGTGTATGTGTGTGCGTGTGTGTGTATGTGTGTATGTGTGTGTACAAAAAACTCACATCACTTTTTGGCAGTAAACCTCAACCGATTTTGATGACCGACGGTTCATTCGACGCGGCATACAGTCCCATTGTTTCCTATTGAAAATGGTTCAGATCGGTCCAACCATTCCGGAGTTATGGCCATTTAGGTGTTCCGGACCGGCACCCCTGGGAGGGGCCAGACATAAAAATGCGATAAACCCATGCATGCGACATATCAAACCTAGGCATTTTCGATCTTCTGATGAACGGTAAGCAGGAAAATAGTCTTAGATCATATCAGAACCGGTAGTGTTCCGGAACCGGTTCCGGATGTCCCGCCGGAAGTTGCCAAATATAAGATGTAACGATATCTGTTTCTTTTTTTTTAATTAATTTGAAAAACATTGATCTCGATATGTTTGGCAAAATTCTTAGCAAAACACAGTTTCCCGAAAAAAAATATAACGCTGGACGGAATGGTGTTGTAAGCTTTCCCCTATATAATGTTGCACGTTTCAAATCATAGATGGCGCTTGATTTAAAATAAAGCCGTTTTATGGAAAATTATCTATGCGCGGAAGTTTCGTCAAGATGGCCAATTGGCATACAAAAAGAAGGATCGAGACTCTGATCCCAGCAGGCTTGAAGATTCTCGGCCATTTCGTTTGCGGAGCGGTCGGTGAGCAGAACGCATCGAAGTAGTGTTCCCCCAAATTTTCTGAAGTGGTGAGAAGTGGTGATAAAGTAGTGTAAAAAGTTCTTATAGTTATAGTTTTTCTCTTTCATTTTATTATTAGGTAGCTTATCAGTTCCAATTGAGTGAATTTTATTTAGTATAAAGTTACAAAGTTGTACGTTCTGCCTATATCGAAGTTTTTTGAAGTTTGAAGGTATGTAGTAATGTCGTTAAGATCGGGACACGCTTCTTACCTAACCTTTTGTTGAACAGTGAGCCTGTTCAACAGGCGGCGAGTCTGGGGCGGAAAGCCGTTTTTTTTTGTATTAGCTGGTGCGTAAGCGAGCGAGTAACGAGGTGCTGAGGTCGAGAACCGGTGCTGTGGTTTCCACGTGAGCGACGAAAATCCGCAACGAACGGACGGGAGCTAAACCGAACGTCCGACCGACGCGCGGCGTGGCCGTCGTGTCCCGTAGCGTCCGTCACCATACGCTACGTTTCCGGAAATATTTCTACCGATCGCACGTGTCGCCAGTCTATCGTTTTGGAACCATCTCGCCGGTGCGCCGATGCACTAAACCCAGCCCAGCAACATTTCGCAGCCAGTTCATCATCCCACAGCATCATGAACCCTGCGCGCAGGTACGTGGTTAGGTTAGTGTTTGGCCATTCACTATAAGCGTACGCTCCGTTTGAGTGTGTCCCACATGAACCCGGGTAGAGAGAAGAGAGAGGATTTGATAGAGGAAGAGAATAGGATAGGAAAATGAGGATTTCTCGAGAATAAAATTTGTAAATCTTGTTTGAAGATCTTTTACGTTTCTTTATCACCTTACCTTTGCTCGCGAAGCGGTTTTTTGAGGTTTTCTTGCTTTCCTAAAGTTTCCGTATTTCGAAACCAGCATCTCCAATCCTGCATTTCCCCGGTCGTGATATTTATATAGATACAATCTAGATAATTCCCCATCGAACCGTTTTTGCTTGAATCGAGTTGGCATCATTTCCCGCTTAAGAAACCGTACGAAGCTTCCTAGACCATAGAGTCCATGCAAAATTCCTAGTCGGGCAATTCAACAGACAGGTGGTCTCTCCTTGGAGAGTGGCGCATAAGCCACCTCGTTTGCCAAACCTATCGAGTCGGGTCTACGCACGGTTACATTTGGCGCCCAACTAAAATAACCCAATGTTTAAACACTTTTTATTTGAATTCTTAATATACATCATCTTAAATATTATCGATTTTATGCACTACGTTTTGTTCTTCTCTTCCTTTCTTTTTATACGTTATTATTTTTTTTTTTTTAATTACATTTTTTTTTACTCATAAGTTTTTCCTAGAATTTTAAACATAATTGAATTGAATTTTTCACTGAAGTCTATTTTTGAATTTAAATTGCTAGGTTTAGGTAAATTGTACATATATTCTTTTTATATTAGATTAAGTTTGAATTTCTTCTTCTTATATTTTTCTTTTTTCTTTGAATTTTTTTTTATGTGCTAAATTGGAATCGCTGTTGGAATTGATTGAACTAGCTGTATCTATCGTTTTGAATTATTATTAAACTCGAAGACCGCTTTGAATACATATATTTTGAACTTATCGGTATTACATAATTCGCGTTATATCATGGATGAAATTTACATTTTACCATCTGTGGATCATCTAACAGAGAAAGAAATAGATTTTGAACTTAACTTGAGAAAGCAGACTGTGGACAAAAGAGAAAGTTTAGAAGACAAACGACGGTTCTTGCGAAGACTGTTCTCTGAGGATAGAAAGAATTTGACTAGGTATCAAGGGATTCACAACATAAAGGATCAGGAATCTACCATAGAGAAAAACATTAAATTTATCATCGAAGGGCTGCATCAGAAATTTGACAGAATTTTAATTTCAAGGCTTAGACATTATCTGATCAGAGCACAAACTGCTTCAGCGAAGGATGAAGAGGAGCTCTGCTTGAAAGAAAGCATTTGTAGCAAAATTAAGCAGACTCTACGGGAGTTTCATCAAGAAATTTTTTGTGGAGCTTCAAATCAAACTGAAAAAGATTTAACTAAAGGAGATTTAGCGTCTAATTTGTCATGGCGTAACCCAGATCCAAAGGCACTACAGCAGTCAGGTTCTATCAATACAGACGATAAGCCAGGTTTATCAGACGACTCGGGAACTAAAGTGGACTCGTCTCTCAGTAAGTTTAATAGCGAATCTAAGGGCCTAACCGTTACGGTACAGAAAGGAACAGACAAAACAAAAGAAGAAGGGGACAAAAACTCCCTAGCATGGAGAAGTAGGCTTTCGGGAATAAATTCTGAAACAGAAACAAATAGCGTTCGGAAATCACTTCAATACTTAGAATTGGGTGGTTCAGATTTGAAAAACGAGTCGATAGAGCAGGATAAAGCACATTCCAATAGAACACTAGAAACATCAAAAGGAGCAGTAAGTAAACTCTCAAATTCAAGACAAAACGATGAAAATCTAGATGAAGAGAGAAGCTGGACGAGAAAAGATCAGGAAAACAGAAAACTGATTAGAGAGGGGAAAAAGTTTCAGAACAGGAATGAAGAATATATTGATGCAGGTGATAGAAATAAACCGAATCAGGGAGAAAGTTATCCTCTCCGGGTAGATCGTAGAATTGATGATCGCAGGAGTCTGTCCAAAGACAAGACAAGTCCTCAAACGCGTAATGAGCAACAACATGCATATCATGAAGAGATGAATTACACACAAAATGTAGGGAGAAATTATCATGATTATTATCAGAATGAGGAACATACACGAAATACACGAAGACTGCTAGAATACAGAGATAATCCTAGTAGAAACACTCGCGTGAATAGGCCGACCAACGATCACTCGGGATACCATCGCAATAGAAGTCAGTCTCGAGATTCGGTAGAATATTGTAGAAGAAGGAGCGTTAGTTATGAAAGGAATACACGAGAGCATCGTAGAGGAAGAAGCTCATCCAGAGAGAGAAGACACATAGGCAGAAGAAGAGATTCGAGAGACTCACATCATAACAGAAGAAGGAGTATTAGTAGAAACAATCAAGATAGGGACTCAGATCGTGACCGCCGCGAACGCAGAGGGGACGTTGAACGCGATAGAGGAAGCTACGGCCGTCGTCATAGACGATATTCATCATCTGAAAGCAATAGCCCGGACAGGTTTCGCAATCGATATAGGAAATCTAGAGTTCACGACTGGGATCTTTCCTTCTCAGGGGATAGCAGATCTATCCAAGTAGAAGATTTTCTGAGTAGAATTAAAAAATTGGCCCACCACGAAGGAGTTTCTAATAAGGAACTTCTTCTGAATATCCACCATCGTTTAAAAGGGGAGGCGTACGACTGGTGGTTTACGCGAGAGGATCGTTTCACGCGATGGGAGAAGTTTGAAGATGAGATAAGGTTTAGGTACGGTAATCCTAATCGAGACCGTGGCATTCGCGCCCAAATTCGTGAACTGAAGCAGAAGAAGGGGGAAACCTTCATCGCTTACGTGACGGAGGTAGAAAAACTCAATCAATGCCTTCACAGACCTTTTTCATCCAGAACCTTATTTGAATTAATCTGGGAAAATATGCGGCCCCATTACCGTTCTAGGTTGTCAGTCTTGGACATTGATGACTTAGAAGATCTGATTCGACTAAACCATAAAATTGATGCGAATGATCCAAACTTTTACAAACCAATTCATGGAAATAGAGGGGAAATTCACCACATTGATGTCAATGACTCCTACAGTGATTGTAGTGACGATGACGACATTCCAATTCAGGCCCTTCAAAGAAGGCAACGAGATGCAAGAAAAGCAGAGGGAGTTCAGGTTAAACAAAAAGTTGGAACAGCGCAACGCTCTCAACAACAAAGTGCGGGGCATTCTAATCTCTGTTGGAATTGTCAAACGCCAGGGCATAGCTGGAGAGAGTGCTCAGAAAGAAAATTGATATTTTGTTATGCTTGTGGGCAACTTGGAAGAACAACGAGAACTTGTGAAAACAACCACCCACAAACTTCTCGAAACAATTTTTCAAATAACCCATCAACAAACTGAATGCGAGATGCTTGTCTGGGAATCCAGTCATCTCGCCTTCGGAAGTGATTCCCAAGGTTCGGAAGCAGAACCCTACCCAAGAACTGTCAATCTTAGAGATCAAAATTAACCCAAGTGCCTGCCCGCACATAAAGGTTAAAATTTTAGACACCGAAGTAACTGCTTTACTGGACTCGGGGGCAGGAATAAGTGTCACGAGTTCACTAGATATGATAAACGCACATGGACTGAAAATTTTTAAGTCGAATGCTAGAGTGTGCACAGCAGATGATACGCCCCACGCATGCCTCGGGTATGCTAACGTTCCGTATACATTAGGAACAGAAACTAAAGTAATTCCAACACTTATTGTTCCAGAAATCCGAAAACCTTTGATCTTAGGCATGGATTTCTGGAAAGCGTTCAAAATCCGTCCAATCATTGCATCGAATGATAGTATCCGAGATCTTGAACTTACTTGGACGTCGACTATTACGGACGAACCTCGCTTGAACTGTCTACAAATAGAAGACAGTTCGGCTAAACCAGAAGACAAACCTATTCAACTCTCGATTCATATGCCAGAAACCAATGAAGAGGAGATTATAATAAATGCCTCTCCAGAAGAAGACGACTCACTGGATTTACCAGACTTAGACCTTCCAGAAGACCCAAAACAAGCCATAGAAAATATTGAAACTGAACACGACTTATCTCCTGAAGAACGTAAAATGCTAAAGGAAGCCATTCTACACTTCGATTGTACAAGCGAGCAGAACCTCGGCAAAACAACTCTCATAGAGCACGAGATCGAACTCAATGAGGGAGGAAAAATGAAAGACTTGCCAATGTACAGGTATTCGCCCAAAATCTGGGAAAAGATTAAGGAAGAGCTTGAACGGTGGAAAAAACTTCAAGTAATAGAGGAGTGCACTTCGGAATTCGCAAGTCCACTCGTACCGGTAAAGAAATCCAATGGAAAAATACGCGTTTGCTTAGATTCCAGGAAAATAAACTCGGTTACACGAAAAGATGCATATCCAATGCGAAATATGGCCGAAATATTTCATCGCCTCAAAAAGGCAAAATATTTCAGCATAGTGGACCTCAAAGATGCGTATTTTCAAATACCTCTTAAAGAGTCCTCCAGAAATTACACCGCTTTTCGTACCCCTAAAGGTTTATTCAGATTCCGCGTAGTTCCATTCGGCCTTAAAAACGCCCCTTTCACTATGAACCGGCTCATGAATTTGGCTATCGGCTTCGATTTAGAGCCCCATGTTTTTATATATCTGGATGACATAATCATTGCCACTGAAACGTTAGCTGAGCACATAAAAATGTTAAAAGAAGTCGCGATGAGGCTGAAAAAAGCCGGACTTACAATCTCAGTTGAGAAAAGCCGATTCTGCAGGAAGCAGGTCCGATATTTAGGGTACCTATTAACTGAGAATGGCTTATCCATTGATGCTGCGAAATTAGAACCGATACTGAATTATCCGAGGCCTAAAACCATACGCGATGTCCGAAGGTTAATGGGCTTGATGGGCTTTTACCAAAAGTTCATAACCAGATATTCCCACGTAACATCCCCAATTACCGACTTATTGAAAAAATCAAAAAAATTCAAATGGAACGATGAAGCAGAGAACGCTCTCAATGAGTTGAAATCCATCCTCACTTCTGCTCCTGTGCTCGCAAATCCCGATTATACGCGCCCTTTTTTCATCGAGACCGATGCCTCCCAACTCGCTGTAGGAGCAGCATTGCTCCAGGAGTTTGACGAGGGTAAAAGAATCATTGGCTATTTTAGCAAGAAGTTGACGAATACTCAGCGTAAGTATTCGGCGACCGAAAAGGAGTGTCTAGCAGTTTTGCTTGCGATTGAAAACTTCAGGCACTACATTGAGGGGTCAGTGTTCACAGTGATTACGGACTGTAAAAGTCTAACCTGGTTGTTTTCGCTATCTGCCACTAGCGCTAACTCAAGGCTGTTGCGCTGGGCGCTTAAGCTACAGTCGTACGACTTCACGCTACAATACAGGAAAGGGAAAGATAACGTGTTGGCTGATTGTTTATCCCGAATAACATCACTGAGTGTAGTAGACAAAGAATATGATGATTTAATATCAAAAATTCTAAAACAACCAGGAAATTATCAAAATTTTGCGGTAAAAGGTAAAAGGATATACAAATACATGGATGAAGTAGGGAAGATTGGGGATAAACGGTTCACTTGGAAATATTATCCTCCCGAATTCGAAAGACTAGAAATCATAAGATTCACTCACGAACCAGCTCACCTGGGTTATGAAAAAACGATTAACTCGCTTAAAGAGAGATATTTTTGGCCCCGAATGGCCGCTGATACCAAGCAATATTGCCAAAACTGCATACCTTGCAAAACTTCTAAAGGATTGAACATAAATCCTACACCACCTATGGGGTCACAAAAGAAATTTTGCGACTACCCCTGGCAATTTTTGACCTTTGATTATGTTGGGCCATTTCCGCCGTCTGGAAAGGCACGACATACTTGCTTGCTTGTGGTAACAGACGTCTTTTCGAAGTTTATATTAGTTCAACCTTTCAAACAAGCCACTGCCGCATCATTAGTCCAATATGTAGAACAGAGCATATTTTTAATGTTTGGAGTGCCTGAAATGGTGCTTACCGATAATGGTGCACAATTCGTAGCCAAAGAGTTTAAGGCATTACTTGATAGGTACGGAGTCAAGCATTGGCTTACACCATCCTACCATCCCCAATCTAATAATACGGAGAGGGTAAATAAAGTTATAACAACAGCTATAAGGGCAAGTCTCAAAGGAAATCACAGACAATGGACGGAACACATATATGAAATTGCAAGTGCCATCCGTAATTCCATCCACGATTCCACAAAATACTCCCCATTTTTCCTAACATTCGGTAGGAACGTAGTAACGAATGGAAAAGAATTTCAACGTATAAGAGATACAAATATTCAGGCGGTTCCAATAATGAATGATCAGGAACGAGACATACTGTATCAGGCGGTTCGCAAGAACCTATCGGATGCGTACCAAAAGCAATCCAAGTACTATAATCTAAGGTCGAACAGGCAGGCTCCGTCATACATCGTAGGCGAAAAGGTCCTTAAGAAGCATACAGTTCTCTCGGATAAATCAAAGGATTATTGTGCAAAACTAGGTCCAAAATACAGCGAAGCAGTTGTAAGACGAGTACTCGGAGACAGCTATGAACTAATGGACAAAGACGACAATATCTTAGGTATTTTTCATGCCAGCTTCCTCAAAAAGTATTGATCACAGAGCAATAGACATGAAACACGAGAACAAATACACACGAGGGACAATGAGCACCATAAATAAAAAGATCCAAATAGAGCTTGAATACGAAAAATCTAATAAGAAATGTGTTAGTATATGTACATAGGTTGTAAATATATTCCTAACTGGATCGACTTTTCAGTCGGTACAAGAAAAAAAAAAACTACTTAAAGCTAGATTAGTAATAAGTAAACAAACGTTCATGCTGCTTTCTCACCAACTCTGAGCTCCAAAATCAATCCACTGCAAGTTCATTTTAAGTTTCACTTTCCATCCATGTTCAACGTAGAATTCATTCACAGCCTAGTTCACAGCAACATAGGTGTAGATGTAGTAGTGCGAGTATGGCGTCCTGAGCGTCGTCCACAACATAAGATCCACACATGAGCAGCATCGACACTGATTTCCAAACCGTTGTTGCAATTGTCCGAAGCCGTAATCACAAGTCCATATCCGAGCATACAATCCATCCAGCATACTTTTAGGTTCCATAGTTTTCTCCGTTCGCGTAGTAGTTGCCCATCCAGGTAGATTATCGTCATGTCGCACCTTTCCATAGTCCACGAAATTCTCCAACATTCCATACGGTATTCCTAGAAAAACAGAAAGAAATAATGAATACCTCCACTGAATTTACATAATATAGTGTACTCCCCCGGTTTTGCGCTATATTTTAGACAATTTCCGTTGAAACTTCCAAGCTTTTCCGTAGTTTTGCAGCAGTTCTAGAAATTCCACGCGATTCACTTTACAGCGATCAAATACATTTGACAGATGAATCTTTTCGTCACTCGCTTTCCGGTTGCAGGGCTGTAGCTATGCTGTCAGTTTGAAGGATGACGTTTGTATAGAGCTGGTCGCTATTTCATAGTCGAACATTTGTTATAGGTCAAAAAGCGAATTGATGAACAAAATCGGTAAAGAAGAGCGACCATAGTGCATGGCATATGTACGTTTTCGTTATACGAGTATGTTTTTTTTCGAAGCGGTTCTGACATTGTTTTTATGAGTTCAAAGAATTTTGACGTATGAACAATATAATGTCGCTTCTCTAGTATGCGTTAAAGGAAAATTTCCGTTTTTTTTTTTAAGGTAATAGGAAAAACGTTCTGAAAACAAAACGTAGTGCATAGAATATGAAGTCCGTAATAACCGGTTGCATAAATTGTTTTTAAATTAGCGTTGGAAAGAAAATGACAATGCATCTGAAGTTATGAAAATTTGATCAATTTCATTGATCAAATTTTCATAAAACCGAGTGAGGTGATGTAACGATATCTGTTTCTTTTTTTTTAATTAATTTGAAAAACATTGATCTCGATATGTTTGGCAAAATTCTTAGCAAAACACAGTTTCCCGAAAAAAAATATAACGCTGGACGGAATGGTGTTGTAAGCTTTCCCCTATATAATGTTGCACGTTTCAAATCATAGATGGCGCTTGATTTAAAATAAAGCCGTTTTATGGAAAATTATCTATGCGCGGAAGTTTCGTCAAGATGGCCAATTGGCATACAAAAAGAAGGATCGAGACTCTGATCCCAGCAGGCTTGAAGATTCTCGGCCATTTCGTTTGCGGAGCGGTCGGTGAGCAGAACGCATCGAAGTAGTGTTCCCCCAAATTTTCTGAAGTGGTGAGAAGTGGTGATAAAGTAGTGTAAAAAGTTCTTATAGTTATAGTTTTTCTCTTTCATTTTATTATTAGGTAGCTTATCAGTTCCAATTGAGTGAATTTTATTTAGTATAAAGTTACAAAGTTGTACGTTCTGCCTATATCGAAGTTTTTTGAAGTTTGAAGGTATGTAGTAATGTCGTTAAGATCGGGACACGCTTCTTACCTAACCTTTTGTTGAACAGTGAGCCTGTTCAACAGGCGGCGAGTCTGGGGCGGAAAGCCGTTTTTTTTTTGTATTAGCTGGTGCGTAAGCGAGCGAGTAACGAGGTGCTGAGGTCGAGAACCGGTGCTGTGGTTTCCACGTGAGCGACGAAAATCCGCAACGAACGGACGGGAGCTAAACCGAACGTCCGACCGACGCGCGGCGTGGCCGTCGTGTCCCGTAGCGTCCGTCACCATACGCTACGTTTCCGGAAATATTTCTACCGATCGCACGTGTCGCCAGTCTATCGTTTTGGAACCATCTCGCCGGTGCGCCGATGCACTAAACCCAGCCCAGCAACATTTCGCAGCCAGTTCATCATCCCACAGCATCATGAACCCTGCGCGCAGGTACGTGGTTAGGTTAGTGTTTGGCCATTCACTATAAGCGTACGCTCCGTTTGAGTGTGTCCCACATGAACCCGGGTAGAGAGAAGAGAGAGGATTTGATAGAGGAAGAGAATAGGATAGGAAAATGAGGATTTCTCGAGAATAAAATTTGTAAATCTTGTTTGAAGATCTTTTACGTTTCTTTATCACCTTACCTTTGCTCGCGAAGCGGTTTTTTGAGGTTTTCTTGCTTTCCTAAAGTTTCCGTATTTCGAAACCAGCATCTCCAATCCTGCATTTCCCCGGTCGTGATATTTATATAGATACAATCTAGATAATTCCCCATCGAACCGTTTTTGCTTGAATCGAGTTGGCATCATTTCCCGCTTAAGAAACCGTACGAAGCTTCCTAGACCATAGAGTCCATGCAAAATTCCTAGTCGGGCATTTCAACAGACAGGTGGTCTCTCCTTGGAGAGTGGCGCATAAGCCACCTCGTTTGCCAAACCTATCGAGTCGGGTCTACGCACGGTTACAAAGAGAACCAAACCCATGAATGCGACACATCAAACAGCGCCATTTTCGATAACCTGATGAACGGTTAGCAGAAAAGCAGTATAAGACCATATCTGAACCGGTAGTGTTCCGGAACCGGTTCTGGGTGTCCCGCCGGAAGTGGCCAAATATAAAGTCGAACTTAATTCATTCATGCGACACATCAAACAGCGGCACTTTCGATAACCTGATGAACGGTTAGCAGGAAAATAGAATCAGACCATATCTGTACCGGTAGTGTTCCGGAACCGGTTCTGGGTGTCCCGCCGGAAGTGGACAAATATCAAAGAGAACCAAACCCATGCATGCGACACATCAAACCACAGCATTTTCGATAATCTGATAAACGGTAAGCAGGAAAATAGTCTCAGACCATATCAGAACCGGTAGTGTTCCGGAACCGGTTCCGGAACACCCGCCGGAAGTTTCCAAGTATAAAAGAGAACCAAACCCATGCATTCGACACATTAAACAGCGGCATTTTCGATAGCCTGATGGACGGTTAGCAAGAAAACAGTATCCGACCATATCTGAACTGGTAGTGCTCCGGAACCGGTTCTGGGGGTCCCGCCGGAAGTGGCCAAATATAAAATTGAACGTAACTCATTCATGCTACACATCAAAAAGCGGCATTTTCGGTAACCTAATGAACGGTTAGCAGGAAAACAGTACAAAACAATATCTGAACCGGTAGTGTTCCGGAACCGGTCCCGGGGGCCCCGATGGGTGAATGCAAACTTTTTAAGGAGTGATAGAGGATCATAAATGGTGATTGAAATGTGTACGCATATGGTCAAATCTCAACCGTTACGTAGTAATTGAACTTTGCATGTTTTTGACTTAGATTGTTTCAAACTGGCTATTACTTGAAAATGGTCAAACTTTTCGCAGCTTTTTAACTCTCATTCGAAAGTTTATTAAATTTTCCATCAAAAAAGATCTTTCAATCTATTGGATTAGTTAAATAACTTAGTTCTCTAGAGCAAATAAGCTCGAAAGTATTGTTTTGCCTTTCTCGTACAACGCATGTACTGAAAGGCTATATGGCTATATGGAGAAAAATTAAATTTGATCGCATCAACCCGGAACAAAGCTTTTGCAATTTGTATTAGCGTTCAAAACAACTGTGCAAAAATTGGAAGCGATTGGTTGCGTCCCCGTATTCCGCATTGCGATTGAAATTTGTATGGAATTTAGTATGGGAAAACGTATTTTTTTGCATTTTATTCATAATTTGAATTCTTTTGTCTAACATCATGTAACTAATGAAGTTAAAGTATAGCCTAGGATATGACGAAAAACCGCCGAAGATCGCAAAGTGATTCAACGCTTGTGAAAAAAGTTATTCCCTTGGTAACTTAGCCAAAAGTTAAGATTTTATTGATGTTATTGATGTTATTCCTGTACATGTTAAATGTTAAGCAGCACTGGGCAATCTGCACGTTATAACTTTTTTAACAAGCGTCGGATCACTTTGCAGTCTTCGGCGAAGTTTTTCAGCATATCCTAGGCTATATTTCAACGTCATTAGTTAGATCGTTTCAGACAAAAAAAAAATCAATTAAGGAGAAAAATGCAAAAAAAAACACGTTTTTCTATACTAAACTCCATACAAATTTCAATCGCAATGCGGAATACGGGGACGCAACCAATCGCTCCCAAATTTTGCACAGTGGTTTTGGACGCCAAAAGGAATCGAAAAAGCTGTGTTTCAAAAAAATCGACTTTGTTGACCCAGTCTATTGTGTATGTATGTATGTATGTATGTATGTGCGCAAAAAAGTTCACTTATTTTAAAGGCTTTTCCCATTGGCGGATTTTTCGGATTATAGCTCGTAATTGAACGGAATTTCACCGCATTGTTTGCTATTAAAAATGGTTCGGATAGGTCGAGGTTTCCGGAGTTATGGCCATTTTAGTGATTCAGACCAGCACCGGTGGAACTGGCCTTATATAAAACTGAACCAAGCCCAATCATGCGACTTTCCGCATAAACGATAACCTAAGGGCAAGACACTGTGCAAACGAGAGTAACTCTGAGAAATTCTGAGTAACTCTTTTTACCAATGATCGACGAAATTTGTCGAAAACACCCCTAAAACTGCAAGCAAAGCGGGATATCGGGCAATATTGTTTTGTTTTTGCGATAGTATCAGGCAATACTCAAGCAAAACGGGAGCAATCCGGAGAAATTATGAGCAACTCTGTGAAGGAAAATGTACTCTCCAGCACAGTGTCTTGCCCCAAGACGATAACCATAAGAAGTGCTTATCACCCATTCGAACAGTATGCGGTATTGTTGAAGCGTCTGCATTACGGTCCGTGTATGGTGTTGGTTTATTAGGGTTATCAAACTGCGGCGATTTTTGTAACCTTTAGCATGGTTTACGAACTTTATGCGGAAATGAACACTAGAGACCATAATTTCCACGTTATCGGTCCAAAATTCAAGACGGCAGCCTAATATTCAAGATGGCGGCTGTTTATTGGTGTTTCAGGCTCTAAAACCATGCAATATAGGTATATTTGGTATGAGGAAAATGCCCGGAGTTCAAAAATGGCGGCCAGGATCCAAGATGGTGGTCTAACATCCAAGATAGCGGCTCCAAATTCAAGATAGTGAATGTTTAATGCAGTTTAAGGACCTGACACCACAGAGAACAGACATCCAAGTCCAGTTCCGAAACTGTGTAAGGAATTTAACGGCCATTTGAAATCGGCAACACAAGTGGCAATAGGGTGGCGCTGCAATCGGTTAATTCCCCATACTAATTTATTTCACCACTTGAAATGTTTCAATTCACCACTGACTGTGGCAATATAGTGTTTGGTGGCGTTAGTGTTGTCATCGTATATTGGTTTGCAACCTCACTCAAGTAAAGATTCAAATCCTTACACAACTTTCCGAATGAAATTTGTTCTAGCCTGGATGTCTGTTCTCTGTGCTGACACCATGCAATATGGGTATATTTGGTATGGGGAAGAAGTCTGGACTCCAAAAATGGCAACCAGAATAGCTAAGATGGCGGTCTAAAATCTAAGACGGCTGTTCAACATTCAAGACGGTTGCTGTTTAATGCATTATTAGGATCGTATACCAAACAATACGAGTATGGTGAAGATGTCCAAAGTTCAAAAATGGCGACCAGAATATCCAAGATGGCGGCTGTGTGACGACCGATACAAAAATTTCAGTGGTCTCATACAAAAAGTGTGACATAGGGGGGAGGGGGGTTGAAAATTGGCAATTTTTGCGTGACGTAATTTATGGACGTTCCCCAATATGTGTGTATTTGGTATTGGCGAGGTGTCTGGAGTCCCAAAACGATGATTAAAATATCTAAGATGGCGACCAAAATATCCAAGATGGTGTTTCAAAATTCAAGATGGCGACTGTTTAATATAATTTTAGGACCTGAAACTGTGCAATATAGGTATATTTGATATTGGGAAGAAATCTGAACTCCAAAATGACAAGCAGAATATCCAAGATGACGGTCTAAAATCCAAGATGGCAGCTCAAAATTCGGAATGGCTTCTTTTTAATGTAGTTTTAGGCTCTACAATCATGAAATATGGGCGTATCTGGTATTGGGAAGAAGCCTGGAGTCCAAAAATGACGAATAAAATATCCAAGATGGCGTCTCAAAAATCAAAATGGCGGCTGTTTAATGCAGTTTTGGGCGCTTAAACCATTCAATGTGAGTGTATCTGGTATGGGGAAGAAGTCTGGAGTACAAAAATGACGACCAGAATTTCCAAGCTGCCGGATTTAAATCTAAAATGGCGGCTCAGAATTCAAGATTGCTGTTGTTTTTCAAGAGTTTAAGGCTCAAAAATCAAAAGCCAGATAAACGATATGATCTCTGATGCCATGAAATGGATTTCTGTTAAACGTATGAAAGTGCGATCATAGACTAATTTCAAGACCTCGATGTACCAAAGAAAACGATCAAATTTTGTGTGTCCAGTCCGGTACCCAATAATATTCATAACCGTGTATTTTTTTCCGTGTAAATTGCCTTTTGTGTAAATTATATTAAGCGTGTTACACTGGTCTGACAGCTCTGACAGTAAGGGACTAAACATAAATTACGTGAAGTGGGTACCCGAGGATTGTTCACAATCTGCGAACTTGACTGCGGAAAAAATCGCAACCATGACGCCGTTGGTGCGATATTCATTTTTGAAGGCACGAGAAAGGCGCCATCACCGCTAGGTGGATTAATTAGGGTTTTTTAAACCAGGAATGCCTCCATGCCTAGCTCCATGCATTTATTCAGCAAATCTTCTAAGGATCTTTTGAAAAAATACTTCATCGATAACGCTAGGATCTCCTCCACACAGAAAAAAATATGTAATTAAAATTCAGCGAGAAATCATGCACATAAAGGGAATGCTAGAGTTAGTGCATTTTTTCATGAGATATAATGTAAAATTACAGTACCATCGTGTAAATTTCCGCCAACCATCGCGCAAACCATCATGGACTCCAACCGGTTACGCGACTATTAGCGGAAATTCACACGAACGTAACGTAATTTTACATGATAACTCATGTAAATATGCACTAACTCTAGCTGAATTTTACATGAATATTTTTTTCTGTGCAGAAATGAGTTATTCCAATGGTTATTCCAAGAATTCTTGAAAGTTTATGCTAGATATTCCTGATATATTATTTCTTCAAAAATTATTCACACAGTGTTCTTCACATCTTCCTCAATGGATTATCTTAGAAATTCCTGTGAAGTTAGCTCTGAACGTTTTGGGAAATTTTTTGTTTTTTTTTTTTAGTTACGTACCGGAAAACCGTCAAGTATTCGTTTATCAGTTACTGCAAAGACTTCAGCCGAAAATTTCTCAAAATATTCATCCAGATATTGGCCCAAAGGTTCCATCACACGTGAAACATATATACACTCCCGTGCAAAAGTTTGGTGTCACCCTCTCAAAAACATGGAAATGTTTTCCAGTCATATCTAATGCATGTTTCATTTAATTCACTCGTTCTTATATTCTATCGAAAGATAAAGAGTTAGATTTGATTCGTAGAAACTTATCACAAATTAAATATGAAATTATAAGTATAAAAACTTTACCTAAACTTTTTTGTTTTTTTTTCTCTAAAACTGTGTGAAAATTTGTTTTCCGTGTAATTCAAAATTGGGAATTACATGGAAAAGAGTTTTTCATACAGATTTAGGAAAAACATGTAAGTTTAGGTAAAGTTTTTATACTAAAAATTGCACATAAAGTTTGTGACAACTACGAATCAAATCTAACCCTTTATCTTTCGATAGATTCTAAGAACGAGTGGATTAAATGAAAGATGACTGAGATATGACCAAAAAGCATTTCCATGTTTTTGAGGGAGTGACCCCAAGCTTTTGCACGGGAGTGTACCAAGAATCTTCTATGTATTAAATAATTGCTTCAAAGATCAACCTGGCAACTTTTCAAATAATTTATCCCAGAATTCTTCGAAGGGTTTCCAATAAAGTCCTCTTAAAGATTCTGAGGGTTCAAAGGGATCCCACAAAAAATAATCCATGCAAAGTTTCCAACAAGAATTCCTTCAGGAATTATTTTTACAGAATTTCCATAAAAAGTTCTTCGTAGATTTGTACTGGGCTATTTACGTTTTTCCTATGATTTCTCTGTATCCAGTATTTCATCATGAATTCTCCCAGGAATTGCTCGAAGGCATCCTACAGAAATCTCTTGGGTTTTTTAAATTAACTTTTCATGAACTCTTTTGGGAACTTTTCAAATGTTTTAAAAGATAATTTCTTCCTTACACACTCAAAACAGATTTGCGGGCTCGGCAAAAACGCGCACAGCCGTCTGCTCAGTAAAACTATCAGCTGATATCCCAGCAAAAAGTGCCATTTGTTAGCTGACTCTCAGCAAAACGATTGCCGAAGCTCAGCAATGAACTGTCAAAATTGCTGAGATCTCAGCAAAATTGTTGTTTGCTGATTACTTGGCTGTGCAAATCTCGGCAAAAGAATGGAAAAATGCTGATATCCCGGCAATCTGAATTAAGTGTGTATTTTTTTCAAGAATTAGTTCAACGTTCATCCGAGTATTCCTGTGAGGATACTCGCGGAATTGATCCTACGATTATTTCAGAAATCTTTCCATAGATATCTTTATAAGTTCTTTAAATATTCAACTAGCAATTCCTCTACGTCGGGTCCAGTGGCGCCAGTGAACACACGTTTGCTTCATAAGCAGATGGTCATGGGTTCGATCCCAACCCGGCTCTTTTGACAGTTGCTCTTTCCCCTGAGAGCAGCTGAAAATGACCCCAAGCTCGTGCACAAGGGAGGGGTTTTGGGGGTTAAACTCCTCCCTTTGGCTCAATTTTACATACTTGGCGCCCCCTCCGCCTTTTACCGAAAATGGGGAAAACCTTTCCCTTTCGCCATTTCTGTACACAGGCCTGACTAGCCCTCTTCTGAGCTCATGGATTAAACGCTTAAACGGACCTGAATACTTGGACATCGGTGAACGGCAACTCATAATGGACCCCCAATTGGACTGGAAAGAGGAACAACCAACATCCAGTGCCCTAGTGGACAAAAAGAATTGTTAATTAGGTTAAGTGGTTAAGAATAAAAAAATCCTCTAGGATTCCAAGAAGTTCTTTAAAGAACTCTGCTAAGAATTCTTCAATAATTATGCTAGAAATTCCTCCACACAGTTTTTTCCTGCTCCAATGATTGCATTGGAAATTTTTCTTATTATTTATTTTGTAAATCAATCAAGGATTCCTACAGCAACTCCTCTAAGAGTTTTTGTAGCCTCCTTCAGGGTTTTGCCCAGAGGCTTCATCCAATATCCTCGTAAATTGTTCCTGTATTCATTCAAAAACTATTCCAGAAATTCTTCAAATATCGTTATTTAATCAAAGACTTTTCCACAAAATATTCATGTGATTCTTCTATAAATTCTTCGAAAATTCCTTGGGGAATCTCTTAAGGAACTCCTTTAGAAATCCCTGAGCGAATTTCTTGAGAAATAGGGGTGATACACAAATTATGTCACGAAAAAATCGACCTTTTTCAAATTTCCGATACCTGATAACATTTCTGAAGGAATTCCAGATAAAAAAATCTAGAGAAATTCTTTCATAAACCCTAAAACCTCGATTTAATCCACCTATGGAGAATAGAACCCTTCTTACACTTATTAAAATTATTGTTGTATTATTAGTATTTAACATATTTATTTTGTGTAACTGACCAAAAGTTCTAGAAAATATTGTGGATTTGGCATCTAGTGGATTGGTTTCCAAAATAGCATCATGAACCATGGACTAAACTACCATAAATGCCAGACACCTCCTAGAATCTTGTATGGAATGTTTAAAAAATGGCTTACATATTCTGGAATATTGTATCTTTCGTTAACTGCCAAAAGATCTTAAATCGATTAACAAATGGGTAAGAAAATCAGCGAGATACACTTTGTCTAATATCTCTTAATCAGTCGATTTAATTAGCTCCGAAGTACTTGGGTTTCATGGTTATATAACCATGTGGTGTAGAAAAGACTGAAATGATATGTCTACTAAGTTAATCTGTTTTGGCATTAGCTAGTTATTTTGGCTGCCCGGTTCTTGCATTTTATCACAATATATAAATTCAAAGCTTTCACCATTCATTCAAAACTTTCATTCAAAGCTTGAATCCAGCCTATAAAACATGCATTATGGGTATATATAGCATGGGTAAAGTGTTCAAATTCTGAAAATGGCAACCGAAATATCCAAAATGGAGGCTCCAAATAAAAACTGAATGCTCAATAGTTCAAGATGGCGACTGTTTCAATGAGTCTTAGACTTGGAAACCATGCAACATAGAGCAGATGTCCACAACCACAGACTCCTAAACGGAGTCTAAGAACTGAAATCAGATTATTAAAAATAGTGGCCTGAAATCCAAAATGACGACCGAAAATTACAGATGGTAAAAAACATCGTGGAGTTCTGAAACCATGCGATTAGGGAAACAGCATCTTTCTGGTTTAATAACTACCTTCTCGCGACAGACCTTAGTTTTTGATTTATTTTCTGTTACACTTGTGACTTAATCACCCTCATTATCGTTAAGACGACTGTTTAAGGACAGACTTATAAGAATCCCAAAATGGCCGCCACAATGGCCGACTTTGGTACCTACTCACGATTTCGAGAGCACAAATGTCTTCGTAAACAAAACCAGCGCACCTGAGCTTCTTATTTTAAGCTTATCACAAGTGAGCAAGAACAGAATAATAAAATGGATTGCTGTTTGAAGCTTGCTTCTTGAGACTTATGCGTTTGAAGTTTTGATGCACTGTTGAAGCGGGATTTCAAGACGTTTGTCCTTAAATCGAGCTTTGTAGTGATAAAAGTATTTAAAGGGCAATGGGATTTTGTACATTGTTTAAAAATATTTGCGAAAAAGGGGATGGTGGATTGGTATATTATTATATTTGGAATGGCTAAGATGTCCGGAGTTCACAACCAGTGATCATAAACTTCAAGATGTTAGCCAAAAACTCAAGACTTTTGAAGTTCTATGATCTATAATCACACAATAGGGGAACAAAGCCCAAAATTCCAAAATGGAGTAAAATGGCCCAACTCACAAAATAATTCCTTAATGTGATTTGATCATTATTATAGGTGACTGGAGTCAAGATATGTTTGCTTTAAACATTCGTCTAGAAGCTAGGCCACCAGACCCATGGAAAATCCTTTGATTTCCCAATGAAAATGGGCAACTTCCGGTTTTTCGTGCTTACACATAAAGTTTTTTGGTGATTTTATTACCAGCCAAGTGTTTCCAAGGGGATTGAGGCACACATGGAGACGCATGCTTGTTGATGTCTACACTAGCCATGTTAGGGGTCATTTAAATATGACGAACATCGTTTAGCGGGGAGTGGGGTGACACTCCATGTATTGAGTATACAAAAAGGCGGGACAGAGGGGAGGAAAGGTAGTCGGAAATGCCCGAAAATGATGAACGTAGTTTTTTAATGTTTCCATGAAGCGGCATCTTACCCCATGGCGGATGGCCTTTTTGCACCACTTTCGTTTTATGAATCAGTTTTTTGAAAATTAGTCATCGATGAAAATGCATTAGTTTAGTAAATATTTTTGATGAAGGATCATGCAAATATTGTCTAGTGGCTGTTACCATTTTGAAAGCCTAGCAAATGAGACTATTTATCATTGAAAGCGATGAAAGTTTGAAAAAGAGTTTCTTACCCCACTTTCCCCTATTGGTTAAGTTGATATAGGAAAGATATCCGGAGTCGAAGAAAGTTGTCCATTTCATACAATTGAACATACTCTTTTAACAATTAGTATCCCAGCTTTCGAAACACACCGGTCCCGGGAACGATCAGGGCCGTCAAATAAATGGATATGAATGAGCGATTCGAACGAACGACCGAACGAATGAACGGTGACCAATTCGCCAACGAGCTCCAACCTACCGCAAAGCAAGAGCAGTGCAGTCAACTAGTCAGTCTGGCTGGCCTGGCCTGGCATGGCATGGCAGTAGTCAGCTTCGGACCTTAATCAGCTTTGACGCGGCATTGATGGGGCTATTATTTGCCGACTTGTGACATGTGATATCCGGTTTTTGGCGCATTTCAGTGACGAGCTCTGACCTGTGCTGCACGATCCAGCCAGGCAGGTAGGGAAGCAAGCAGGATGTAAAAGCTGGTGCGGTTTGTTGTCAGAGTTCGGATCACCGATGAGCTTACAAAGTTTCCGTTGCTGCATTCGGGTTGCAGGTGAGGGTATGTGATATCAAGGTTTTAGAAATTGAGGCCAAATAATCCGATACATCTTGTACTGTTAGCACTAATTTGGCGAATTTCCATGTAAAAGTGCTCAAGGATACCGTCGATGGGGGTGACAATGGGTCTGGGGGGTGAGATTGAGTCAAAACGGAGAAACATAAAATTTCAAATAATTCATCAACTATCGCTAATTTATATTGAAAACTTTATATTATTTCAAAGGGGAGATGTTTTTAAACGTCATAAGATGTTAAGAAATAATCATTTTTTGTTAAATTTGTGGCTAAACTTATGTGATGAAACTACTAGTAAATAACTCTGAAAAAATTTCTCCTTCGCAATGTTCCACACAAGCACCTAACCGTAAATTTTCTCATAAGTGGTTAGCTGTAGGTATTACCTGGTTGATGCAATGAAAAAAGTGGGCTGTCAATGCACTTTTTATTTATGTCTATGTCTAAATATTAAGAATGGGGGTGAGATTGGGTCAAGCAAGTTATCTAGTGTTCAAAACCTTAACTAAAAATTCTACTTTTTATACAGTCCCCATTTGACTTTAAAGTCGTGCCATGTTTACCGTACCTTCATAAAAGCACGCTTTTTTCGAAAATATGTCGACGAAGTGTCAAGCGAGTGTGTTCATACGTTTAGTGCCTAAAATCATTTATAAAAATACACCCATGCGTTATGACAGCTTTTCTAATCATCATCTAGCCTTCAGTGTACTGCATATTCATTTCAATGTTATTGCGAGAGAGGGTGTAATAGTGTGAAATGTTGTGTAACATAATATTTGAACGACCCTCTATCTTGAGAGGCCAATGATCATGTACATAAGAGCTTATAACGGAGGGTTTGGTTAAACATTTCTTATGCAGTATACTAAAAATATCATTTTTTTTTTCAATCAATCTTTCAATGCGTCCCTCCTTCATTGTAATCTCCCCTCCTCCTCTCTTGGAAGTTGAAACTTTAAATGAGGATGATTATGATGGCTAAAAATAGCGATACAATATACAAACTTTATTTAATAAAATTTCAACAATTTTTTCGGTTGTATTAGCCCTTTTAGGTGGATTTATCATCTTTTAAAATTACCTAAGTTTTTGTTCATCATGGTTACATTGTATTTTAAATAGATTTACTAGATATGATCAATAAAATTAACTTATATTCTTAGATAGGCGACATTGAATACTTTGACCCATTATCACCCCCTCTAAGGGGTGAGATTGGGTCAATTTTCAATCATTTGTAGTTTAGTAAGTAATTCATATAATGTGATACTTTTTTGCTAAACTATCATTACTACATAGAAGAGTATACATACCAAATGAAAAGTTATTCCGACTTCAATTGCATTTGTTGTTTAACAATTAATCTTTGAGTATCCTTTTTTGACCCATTCTCACCCCCAACGACGGTATGTGTGGTTTGTCTTCTGTGTAATAAAAACTAGCGTTTCACTTGCTATTATTAGCAAAGGTTTAAAATGTCCCTTAGAATCGAATGCTAAACGATTGCTGTTTGTTTTTGTGCTTTGTAAAACAAAAAAAAAACAGTGAACACTAATTGAAGTTTCATCATATGTACAGTATTCCCAGGTAACAATTTGATGCTGTGCAAACGTTTCTCCAACTATTTTAAATCAGCCTTCATGTGAACAAAAGCTGAGCACAAGAGGTACAATCCTTCATTCAGCTCCTAAACATCTAATTTTGAGGATTTTATTCAACCTTTAGCTGATTTGAGCTCATTGAAAGGCTGATTTAAGGCTTAATATGCGCTTATTCAGTAATAAATTGATGAAATAAAAACACTTTCAGCAGGAGCCTAATTTTACCATTAGCTGCGTCTATTTCTAGAAGAGATGTCTAGGAATGTATAAATTAATCTATGGGAAAACAGGGAATTGAACTCGAACCGGATTTATAGTCACTCACTTTAGCACCTACACCATACACTACTGTTTATATATCCTCTAAAACAAGAGCATTATTTGTGTGTCTGAATAGTCAGGAACATAAGTTGACCTAAGTCTGTATTGAGGCTGAAGAAGCGATGTGGACTTCACGAAAACATGCTATGGGTCAGCTGTCAAAAATTATTTGATTAATGGTTGAGCAACAGATGATTAATTCTGCATGTTGGTGTATGTTTTGAAGCTGGTCATCCAGATGAATAATATTCTATTCAACTTGATATTCAGCCATCTATGTATTGCTGATGGGAGAGGTTGAACTAGCCATCCTTCAGACCAATATTCAGCTGTCATTGTGTTCAGCCATTGACACCATTTACCAGCTATTGTTCAGCTAATACTCACACTGCTCAGCATTCATTGTTATTTGTGTTGTTCCGATTTTATCGCGGCTCTTTTTTTTTCTAAAAAGAAAAATAGCAGACTATAGAAAAGCTAGGTTTTCAGCTTCATTGAATTCCATGTAATTTCAATACATGATATCGTACATCCATAGAAAACAGCACTATGTCCCAGCAAATATGTCGGATTTACACAGTGTTCAAATGAAATTCAAAATTAAAATTCACATTACACCACTTCCCCAGTGCTGAGAGTGCCACATCCGATGGGACTGCAGAAAACTATCCAACCGAGTCGACAGGCAAACAGTCCATCCCCTCCCCCTTATCTTGATCCAAATGGCCGATATGGCCCACTTGCAGCTGATGCAACGCCAAATCGAAACCTATCGCATCGAGCACTATATCAGCTCAGCTCAGCATCATGCAACATAAAGTCCGATCATTTCCACATTCAATTAATTTTGTTCAACGATGTGTTAAATAATGTACTCTTTCTACGAGCACTCGATTGGCTCTCTCTCGCTCTCTCTTCCCAGTGGCGGCGGCAGTCGGGAGTATCGTCCTTCCGGTAAGCCGTGCCAGGATGCCAGCAGTCAAAGTGCCAGGCCAAATACCCAATAAACATAGCCTCTTAACACGCTTTCAGTGTGTGGGGGCCATGACGAGAGCTCAATGGATCCATGCTCTTCTGGTTGGTGCTATTAATTGCATCATATTTTATTTTTTCACCACTCTCCAATAAGCCGGGCAGCAATTTGTATCCTTATGGAGCCCCTGGTTTCCTTCCTTGGCAAGAGCTGCTCAAGGAGCAGCAGCAGACTTCGTGCCGCAATCGATCGCCAAGATCTGTTTGTTGTACACCATAGTAAGGTGGGCGGCCAGCAGGACGAAGAATAATGGCTAATAATCGCCCATTTCGACAAGCAATTGTTCCCTCGCGTTGCTTCCCTCGTTCCTTCGTCGTCCTTTTTGGTTCTATTGTTGTGTAAAGGGCGAGCGGTAACGGCAATCGATATGGATGGATGAAATTGAATCGAATCACTACTTGCCGTCTCAGGAGCACCCTCTCACGTTACCCGGGTACGCCATTAGTTACACAGCACATTTGAGCCCGGCGAAGGAGTTCTAAATGGTAAAATTGGGGAGAAGATTTTATTGTCTCGAAGAAAGCCGTTTGCTTTGCATAAATAGGAAATGGTGGAGTTTGGTGATAGATTTGGGGTTTACATTGATTGAAGTTTCAAATGCAAATTGTCAATTGTGATTGCTATTTATTTCAAAGTATTATTGGGCAACAGTTTAACAGACTCGTGCACATTCTTTTGGATGTTTCTGTTACAATTTATCCATCATCCACTATTAATACAGATAAACCTTTAGATATTCTAAAAATTCTTTCGGAAATTCTTCAAAGTATTCCTTTTTTGTGAAATTTTTCCTAATTTTTTTTCCAAAAGTTTCTTTGGGAATTCTTTTAAAAGTTTCTCAGTAACTTTTCAGGTACAAACCAAGCGTCTCAACATCGGATGAAATAGTATCACCTCGCTTATAAATTTATCCTGACCGAAAAACCAACCAAAGAGGGATAGCTCTGCCAACTCGTCGGTCGTTTCCTGTTTCAGTTTTCTCAAAAAATATTCCTAGAGTTCGGACAGAAATTTATTCAGAAAATCTTACAGAATTTTTTTTTGGGATTTTTTCCGGACTTCTTACAAAATTTCTTCCGGGAGCTCCTCCATATTTTTTTTTCAGATGTTTTTTCCAGAATTCGAGAATCAGGGCAATTTTTCCGCCAAGGCAATTTTTAAAAAAAATTCAAAAACATATTTTTGCCTTTCTCGTACACTAAGTGTACTGGAAAGGCTATATATTCACTCCAAAAATGACTTTTTAATAAAAGGCCCGGAGGGTCAAATCACATATACCAATCGACTCAGCTCGACGAATTGAGGTGATGTCTGTGTGTGTGTATGTGTGTGTGTATGTGTGTGCGTGTGTGTGTGTGTCTGTATGTGTGTGTACAAAAAAACTCACATCACTTTTTGGCAATAAACCTCATCCGATTTCAATGACCGACGGTTCATTCGACGCGGAATCTGGTCCCATTGTTTCCTATTGAAAATGGTTCGGATCGGTCCAGCCGTTCCGGAGATATGGCCATTTATGTGTTCCGGAACGGTACCCCAGAAAGGGACCAGATATGAAAATGCATCAAACCTATGCATGCGACACATCAAACCACGGCATTTTCGATAACCTGATGACCGGTAAGCAGAAAAATAGTCTAAGACCATATCTGAACCGGTAGTGTTCCGGAACCGGTTCCGGGTGTCCCGCCGGAAGTGGCAAATATCAAAGTGAACCAAACCCATGCATGAGACACATCAAACCACGGCAACTTCGATAACCTGATGAGCGGTAAGCAGGAAAATAGTCTCAGACCATATCTGAACCGGTAGTGTTCCCGAACCGGTTCTGGGCGTCCCGCTGGAAGTGGCCAAATATACAATTGTACCAAACCCATACATGCGACACATCAAACCACGGCATTTTCGATGACCTGATGGACAATGAGCAGGAAAACCATCTCAGACCATATCTGATCCAGTAGTGTTCCGGAACCCGTTCCGGGGTTGCCGCCGAAGTGGGTAAATCTGAAAGAGAAACAAACCCGTACATGCGTCACATCAAATAGCGGCCAGCAAGTGTTTCGGAATCGGTTTTGAGTGGCCGGAAGAGGCCAAATGTAAAAGTAAACCGAATCCAGGCATGTGACACATCAAATCGTGGCTTTTGCGATAACCTGATGATGAGTTAGCTAGAAAATAGCCATACGTCACACTGAAGACAACTGGTACTGTTCCGGAATTGGTTCCGAGAGTCCCGTCGAAATTGTCAAACCCTGCATGTGACACCTTCAATTTGCAGCGTTTTTGGTTAACCGATGAGCAGTTAACAAGACAATAATTTTAGACCATATTTGGTTCAGCCGGTAGTTGCCCGGAATCAGATCCGAGTAGTAAAATGTAAAATTTCACCAAACCCATGGATGCGGTATATCAAATCACGACCAGTCATTGGCGTAGCTAGGGGGGGTTCCAGGGGTGCCTGGCACCCCCTAGAACAAATTTGGCACCCCCTAGAATCTTTTCTTGACAGACACATAAAATTTAAAACTTAAGACAATAATTCTAATATTTATTAATATCACATTTCAACAAAACTTAAGCACACTCAGAATTACTTAAATACTTATTGTACGTTTTGGCGTTTAGTATATTCAGGCCAAACATTTCTATTGGTCCTAAGTGCATATGAGAGGCTCTCTTTAAGTTACCTCTCTTTCAATTATAACGTGCTTATATTTATAAAATTTGATTTACTTCTTGCATTGGAAGGTAGATTAAACAATCCTTTGCCGATCTTTACATCACAAATTGTCAAAATGTTCACAGTGACATCGTAATAATTTAAAGAGAACCGGAACAAAGAGAGCCTCTCTTTTGCAGATTGGACCTTTAGATATGTTTGTCGCCTATTGGTCAGAATTAACAGACTCTTTTTGGATTTCTCCAGAAATACCTCTATCTATAAATACAGTGATTTCTCTAGGTTTTCTTATGGATTCCTACCGGTTGTTCTTTCAATAAATTTCCCTTAGGATTCTCCAGGCAGTCCTGATGGGGTTGTACAGAGGGTTCAAAATTTCATTCAATTCGGTTCACTGGTTTCCGAGATATAACAGCTCAAAAATTAGTTGGCTTAAAAATAGTGTTTTACCGGAATGGTTCTAACTTTGCGGAAGATTGATCAATTGAACCCAAATTTGTACGCTGCACATATAATAGGTTGACAAACAGTCAAAATTTGAGATTTTTCGATGCACTCTATGAGAAATTATAGCATGTTGAACTTTATTGTGAGAGAAAAAAAAGCTGCCTATTCCAAACATTTCGGCCACCCCCTGTACATACTAGAAATTTCTGCAGAGAATGGTCCAGCATTTTCTCCTAGGATTTCTTAGGAAATTCTCGGAATTCTTCTAAGGATTCCTCTAAAAAAATCTATTGGGATTCCTTCGGGAATTTCTTGCGGGATTATTCAAGACAATCTTCCTGGGATCCTTTCAGAAGTTTCTCCGGTGATTCTTTCAGGAATTCCTTCAGAGATTTTATTCAGATATTCTTCCAGAAATTTCTCATGGAATTCCTCCAGGAGCTTATATTGGCCTTCCTTCGAGAATTGTGGCTAGGATTCCTCAAGCAACTCCTGCTGAGATTCTTGCAGCAATTTCTCTTAGAACTCCTCCAAAAATTCTCAATATGGTATTTTCAGGTATTCCACTAGGGAAGTTTCAGAAATTCTTTCGAAAAATCTCCCTTGGATTTTTCTAAAAATCCCTTCGGTGATCCTTCCAGAGATTTCTCCAAGGATTTATCCAGGACTTCCTCCAGAGTTTCTTCCAGAAATTTCACAGAAGATTTCTCCAAGAACTTCTATTGCCCTTCCTCCATGAATTCCAGCTGGAATTTTTCAAGCAATCCCCATTAGAACTCCTTCATTACTTTCGGGAAATCCTCCTGAGATTTCCAGGCATCCTCCAGGCATTTTTAGGGGAACTACTTTTAGGATACCCCCGGAATTCCTGATTCTAAGAATTCCTCAAGCTATTCCTGCAGTTATTCCAGCTATTCTGCAGAAATTTCTTTGATTGTTCTACCACGGATTTCTCCAAGCACTCATCCAGGAATTCCTTCAGAGATTTTACCCAAAGATTCCTCCAGAAATTCCTGCATAAACTCCTTTTGGCCTTCCTTCAAAGATGCCTCAAACAAGTTTTCCTGCGGTTTTTCCTGCAATTCCTCCATAAGTTCTTACTAGAATATGTCCAGAAATTCTTCTAGTGATTCCTATACGAATTTATCCTAGCTTTGTGGCTGAAATTCTTCCGGAAAATCTTTCAGAGTTTCCTTCAGAAATTCCTTCTGCGATTCAATCAGGGCCTTCGTTATAAATTCTTCCAAAATACCTTTACTGGTTCTTACAGGGGCTTCTCTAGGTATTCCAAGGATTTTTTCTTTGGATTCTCCCAGGCATTTCCTGTGTAGTTTCCTCCTAGGATTTATGCTGAGATTTCTACAATGATACATCCCAGAATCCTGCAAATAATACCTCTTGAGATTTTTCCTGTGATTTCTTCAGAAGCTTTCCGGTGATTCCTTCATGAATTTTTAACCAAGGATTCTCTCATAAGCTTCTCATGCTCTTCCTCCAGGAATTTCAGCTGGATTTCTCAAGATATTCCTGGTGTGATTCTTCCAACAATTCCTCCTAGGACTCCTCCTGAAATACTTACTGAAATACCTCACGGATTTCTTCTGGGGATTCTTCTAAGAATTTCTCCAGGAATTCTTCCAAAAACTTGCTGGGATTATTAAATCTTCATAGGAGAATTGCCTTCAGTGTTTCTTCCTAGAAATCTTAAAGGATTTTTTTCCTGGGATATCTCCAAATATTTATCATTGGATTCCTGCAGGAACCCCTCTTGACTTTCATCCAGGAACTCCTTCTGGGATTCCATAAGCGATTCCTGCTGCCTCTAATGTGTCAACAATGCCTCCTAGGTCTCCTCCAGAAATTCTTATTGTTATACCTGCAGGAATCCCTCTAGGGGTTTCTTCTGGTATTCTTGCTGGGATTCTTCTAGGAAATTTCCCTAGATACTTTCAGAAATGCCTTTGATTCTTCCAGGGATTTTTCTTAAGACTCATCCAGGAGATCTTCTAGAGTTTTTATTCATGGATTGCTCTAGAAATTAATCATGATATTACTCCTGGAACTCCTCTTGGTCTTCTTCAAGGAATTCCAGCTGAAGAAATTCCAAAATAAATCTCTAGAGGATTCCCTAAACGAATTTCGGGAATAGTTGGAATTTCCAGAGGAATTCCAGGAGGTATTACTAGAAAAATCTCTAGTAAAATCGTTTAGGGATGTACGGGAAAAACTTATAATTATTTAGAAGGCACAGATTATAGCTAATGGACAAATTGAAAGATGGGTGGGATTCGAACACACGACTCCGTGTTCGCTAGACCACAGTATGGCCATTTCTTTGCAAGTTCCTCCAGCATCACACACAGCATCACGCGACAGGAGACAAGACATAACACTTATCGTTCTTACAATCATCAAGAAAAGATTAAAATTGTCGGTTTCGGGCGTGATCTAGCCCATCTACAGGACAATGTCCGATTGACTGCGTTGATTTTCGTACGTTGTTCGTACACGTCCAAAAACGAAGAGTTCATCTCGGGACCCATGCTTTACTTCCCTTCCGAAGGAAAAACTCACATTGTTTTGTGCGTTTGTCGGGAGTGGGATTCGATCCCAGGTCCACGGCGTGATAGTCAAGTGATCTAACCATCACACCAGGTCCACTCCACAACTTCGAAAGTTCTAAGGTAATTTTAATGGAAATTTTTCCAGTAATTTCTTTTGGAATTGGTCGGGAAGTTTTCCGTGAATTTCATAGGATTTTCTTCAAGCAAGCCCAGTTTAGAATTTCTGATTTTTCAATTCAGCAATTTTCGGAAGCAATAGATATAACAAGAATTAAATCATTAAAAATTGCAAAAGTAATCACGGTGAAATTGCCTGAGAAATTTGCAAAACAACTGGAAAAAATTGCTAAAATAATTTCAGAAGATTCGCTATTGAAATTATAAAAAAAAACTAAAGAAATTAAATAAATTAAATTCCAATGAAACTGCCACAGAAATTAAAAACCTGAATTAATCCACCTATGGTGAACAGAACCCTTCTTACACTTATTAAAATTATTGTTGTATTATTCGTATGTATGATTGTGATTTTTGGTCATTCTAGAAAATATTGTAGATATGGCATCAAGTTGATTGCTTTCCATAATAGAATCATTGACCATGGGCTCAACCACCAGAAATGCCAGCCAGAATCTCATAGAATCTTCTATGGAATGTTTAAACAATAGCTTACATATTCTGGAATATTGTATCTCTTGTTAACTGCCAATCTATTAATACATGGGTAAGAAAATCATCGAGATACACATCGTCAAATATTCTTTATCAGTTGAATAAATTATATCCAAAGTACTTGGGTCCCATGGTTATGGCACAGAGAAACAGACGCCACACCCTGCTCGCTTCAAAAATCAAAAATCTCTCAATAGCCTAAATTTTATTAAACCTAAGTACTCCTCGAAAGATATCCCGGAAACAAAATGTCCAAACGGAATTAAATTCAATAGCATACTACTAGGATGCTGCACCTTTCATTTGCTGATGAGAGAACTCAGATCGATTGACACACGATCACACGACATCGATTGACCTCTTGAAAAGTTAAGTTGTATTACTCCAAAGTACTTCTCGAAAGATATCTCGGTTTCAAAATGTCCAATTGGAATGAAATTCAAAAGCGTTCTTCTAGGATGCAATAGCTTTCGTTTGGGGCCATAAGAACCCAAATCGGTTGGTAGACGGCTGAGAAATTTATGGTGATACACTTTGTCAAAAATATCTAAAATAATTAAGTTGTACTACTCCCTAGCACTCTTTGAAAGATATCTCGGTAACCGAACGTCCAATCAAAATAAAATTCAATAGCGTTCTACTAGGCTGTAGTAGCTTTCGTTTGCTTCCAAGAGAACTCAAATCGATCAACAGACGGCTGAGAACCGTAAGTGACATTTTTTTGTAACATACATACACACACATACACACACGCACATACAGACATTTGCTCAATTCGTCGAGCTGAGTTGATTGGTATATGTGACTCGGCCCTGCGGGCCTCGGATCGAAAGTCGGTTTTCCAAGCGGTATTTATACCCTTCTTATGGGTGTAAGAAGGGTAAAAAGGCTTTTCCTACATACATTCCGTGATATTTTTGCTACTGTTTATTAAGCTCAAATATTACAAAGAGATAGTAGCTTTTATGTATTTGATGCAATTGCATTTTCATGTATAACTAACTTGTGTAACCAAATATGATCATAAAAAATCTGTTGACAAAAGGCTGAGAAATGTATTATGATACATTTTATCAAAAATCTCTCAAAAGCGTAAATTTCATTACTCCTTAGTACTCTTGGAAAGATATCTCGGAAACAAAATGTCCAAACGGCATGAAATTTAATAGCATACTACTTGGATGCTGTAGCTTTCATTTGATACTGAGAGAACTCAAATCGATTGACACACGGCTGATTCATTTATTATGAAGCATTTTGTCAAAGACCTCTTAAAAAGTTATGTTGTATTACTCCAAAGTACTCCCCGAAAGATATCTCGGTTACAAAATGTCCAATCGGAATGAAATTCAAAAGCGTTCTTCTAGGGTGCAGTAGCTTTCGTTTCGAGCCTTAAGAACCCGATTCGGTTGATAGACGGCTGAGAAATTTATGGTGATACACTTTGTCAAAAATATCTAAAATAATTAAGTTGTACTACTCCCTAGCACTCTTTGAAAGATATCTCGGTAACCGAACGTCCAATTAATATAAAATTCAATAGCGTTCTACTAGGATGTAGTAGCTTTCATTTGCTTCCAAGAGAACTCAAATCGGTCAACAGACGGCTGAGAACCGTGAGTGACATTTTTTTGTAACATACATACACACACACATACACACACACATACACACACGCACATACAGACATTTGCTCAATTCGTCGAGCTGAATTGATTGGTATATGTGACTCGGCCCTGCGGGCCTCGGATCGAAAGTCGGTTTTCCAAGCGGTATTTATACCCTTCTTATGGGTGTAAGAAGGGTAAAAAGGGCTAAAAATCTCGTTAATACAGATAAAAAAAAATCTTTCGAAGTAGTTGCAAAGGAATTCATTACCGGTGGAACTCCTAAAGAAAACATCAAGGTTTTTTTTTAATTGACTAAAAGCAATCTCAAAATAAATTGCCGAAATATATCGTTTAAAAAATTTCACAAACATTCACAAAAAAAAAAATTCGTAGAAATCCTCAAAGATTTTTCCGAAATCATCAAAGGAGTTCTTGAATAAAATTTTGAAAGAATTCCAAAAGTAATTGTCGTAGTATCACCATGACAGAATTTTTAAAGAGCCACCAAAGATTTTTTTCCCAATTAATTTTCGAAGGAAATCTTTAAGGAATTGGCCGAATCAATTTCCAAATGAATTACCGAAGAAGTTTCCACAGTAATAATTGAAATTGCCAAAATTTCCAAGGAAATTGCTGATAAAATTCCCAAATAAATTTTCAATGCAAGTAATATCGGGATTGCCGAAGGTATTCCAAAACTATCTGCTGCAGGAATTCCCTAAATAATTACAGAAGAAATTTTCTAAAGAATTTTCATTACAATTATTGGAGCGATTTATAAAAGAATTTCCGAATAAATTTTCAAAGCAATTGGCGATAAAATTTTCAAAAGATGCGTGAAAGGTGTTTAGTGTCAATTTCTAAACATATTACCAAATAAATTCTTGAAGAAATTTCCGAAAGGGATCCAAAGATATTTCCGAAGAAATTTGCCAAATCCAAAGAAATTTCTGAGAGATTAGCAAAAGAAGTCTTAATTGAAATAAATTGCAAAACAATTTCTCAAATACAAATTCCATGTATTATACGTAATCAAGTTATCAAGTTTCCAAACTTCACATCAGTACAACGGTTTGGATTTTCAAAAAAAAACAGTTCTTTAAAATATAGCGCGTTTAAATTTACGTTCTATTTTTTCCGCGACGCAGTATATCATTACACTAAGAAATTGAGGGTAGATCGGTAGATCCTTTTACAAAAAAAAGCAAAATAACCTAGAAGCCACTGAAACTGGCACCCCCTAGGCACCCCCTGGGAAAAAATCCTAGATACGCCAATGCGACCAGTCTTGTAAACATTCGTTGCCGCAGTCGGGTGTCAGTCGGCTTTGTTACATTCGTGCGCTATCGTTACCTCTTACCTGTGTGTAGGTAGAGCAGTAGAACTAAGATCAATAAACATAAGAAAGGGTCAAATCAATGTCATCTGACACGATTACATGTGTCTAATTCTAGCTTTACGCATAGATTTTCAGCCAATTCCGATTATGAATGTTAATATTAGTTTATTATTGCATGTTGCATTGAGTACGACACACACATGGGCAATATAGCTCTTATTATGGAAGAAGACAGGAATAACAAAAGCCGAACCGTCTCCCGAAGCCGCCATCGTGGTGAAGTGCATTCGTTTGATATTTTTGTTTCGAACAGTAGTTTGTTGATTGTGTTGCGAATGTCGGAGACAAAGGAGGCCGAATATCGACAAAAAGGTTCAAATGACTGTGATCTCTAACAAGACTGATCACGACTTATCGACAACCTGATGGAAAAATAGGGTCAGCCTACATTAGATTCCCGGTAGTGTTGCGGGTTCAACTGTGGCTTAGAAAGGGGTTAGAAGTAAAAGTGAAGCAAACCCTAGAGCAAACCCATTCATGCGATAGGGGAACTTACGTATTCTCGGCAGTTTTGTTCTCTTCGTCATGGGAGGTTTTTAGAAATCTGTAAGTCTCAGAGTTGGCCTCAAGTCCTTCCCAACCAAGCTGAGTTATATGCCCCAATTTCAGACAACTCGACCCACAAAAACCCCCCATGACGAAGAAAACAAACCTGCCGATAATACCCATCGTCACCCTATATCAAATCGCGGTGATTAGGTAAAGGTGAATAAATAGCAATAAAATATTCTCAGACCATAATTGGGACAACCGGTAGTGTCATGGTCCATGACTCATGGAATCAGATCCGGCTATCCCACTGGAAATTACCAAATATAAAAATGAACCAAACCCATACATACGACACATCAGATCGCAGATGTTTTGATAATCTAATGAACGGTTAGCAAGAAAATAACCTTAGATCACATTAGAGACTAGCTGTTATGTAGCAGAACGTTCATGTGAAAAATTAAATCGTGGCTTTCTTTGTTTAATGGCCTGATAAACATATGGTATGAACAACAGTGACGAATAGGTCTAAGTTCTCATATATGAGAACAAAATATAGACAAAACTAAAGCGATCTCATCAAAGCGTACCATTTCAGATTCCTAAGGTGTAAATTTATAGCAGGATGGGTTGAATGGAAAAATAAGATTTTGATCGCGTCAACAGAAGATGGTGGCTGTTTTAAGGAATTTTGAGCTCTAAAACTATGTAAAATAAGTGTATTTAGTATGGAAAATATGTTCGGAGTCCACCAGAGTATCCAAGATAGCGGTCCAAAGTCCAAGATAATGGCCCAGTATTCAATTTAGTGGCTATTTTATTGGATTTTTAATTCTTGCATTATGGGCATATTTTGTATGAAAATATGTCCAGAATTCAAAATTTGTAATCAGAAAACCCAAGCTGTGCGCTGTTTCACAAGGTCTGCAATATGACTATAGTTTGAATGGGGAAGAATGCCGGTCTTCGTCCAAAACTGGTAACCAGAAAATCATAAACGACATGCCAAAATTCAATACGGCGACTATTTTATGTAATTTTAGGTGCAGAGTCCAAAAATGAATACCAGAACATCCAAGATTGTGTCTCAATGTTCAAGATGGCGGTTAGTTTAGTTGGGGTAGATATCCGGAGTCATAAAATGATGACCGGAAAATCTAAAATGACGTTTCAAAATTTTGCGGCTTCATGACACTTGTTTGGTTTGAGTTTTGGATCGTTGTCTTATATTTTCTGAATATTGGATGTTATGCTAATATAAAATGTATCCATATTGAGTAGATTTAGCAAGCAGTTTTCATTTTGTATTTATGTCAATGTCATCTACATGTCGCTCGAGTTTCGTTGAAAGGATATTTTAAAGCACGAGAAAGGCACCATCACCGCTAGGTGGATTAATTAGGGTTTTTCGTAATATTTTTTCAACTTTTGATTTTCTTTCAATATTTTTGTATTTTTGCCTTTCTCGTACACCAAGGTGTACCGAAAGGCTATATGTTCACTCCATATTGCAGACCTTGTGAAACAGCGCACAGCTTGGGTTTTCTGATTACAAATTTTGAATTCTGGACATATTTTCATACAAAATATGCCCATAATGCAAGAATTAAAAATCCTATAAAATAGGCACTAAATTGAATACTGGGCCATTATCTTGGACTTTGGACCGCTATCTTGGATACTCTGGTGGACTCCAAACAAATTTTCCATACCAAATACACTTTTTTTTCATAGTTTTAGAGCTCAAAATTCCTTAAAACAGCCACCATCTTCTGTTAACGCGATCAAATTCTTATTTTTCCATTCAACGTTGACCAATCCTGCTATAACTTTACATCTTAGGAATCTGAAATGGTACGATTTGATGAGATCGCTTTAGTTTTGTCTATATTTTGTTCTCATATATGAGAACTTAGACCTATTCGTCACTGTTGTTCATACCTAATGTTTAACAGGCCATTACATAAAGCAACGATTTAATTTTTCACATGAACGTTGGTTCTGCTACACAACAGCTAGTCTCTAATGTGATCTAAGGCTATTTTCTTGCTAACCGTTCATTAGATTATCAAAAAATATGCGATCTGATGTGTCGTATGTATGGGTTTGGTTCATTTTTATATTTGGTAATTTCCAGTGGGATAGCCGGATCTGATTCCATGAGTCATGGACTATGACACTACCGGTTGTCCCAATTATGATCTGAGAATATTTTATTGCTATTTATTCACCTTCACCTAATCACCGCGATTTGATATATCGCATGAATGGGTTTGCTTCACTTTTACTTCTAACCACTTTCGAAGCCACAGCTGAACCCGCAACACTACCGGGAATCTAATGTGGTCTGACCCTATTTTTCCATCAGGTTGTCGATAAGTCGTGATCAGTCTTCGTTCTACTGCTACACACATGTTGTGTGTAGGTAAGAGGTAACGATAGCGCACGAATGTAACAAAGCCGACTGACACCCGACTGCGGCAACGAAATGAAGGTAGTAAAAAGTGTCGAATGTTTACAAGACTGGTCGTGATTTGATGTACCGCATCCATGGGTTTGGTTAAATTTTACATTTTACTACCCGGATCGGATTCCGGGTAACTACCGGCTGAACCAAATATGGTCTAACATTATTGTCTTGTTAACTGCTCATCGGTTAACCAAAAACGCTGCAAATTGAAGGTGTCACATGCAAAGTTTAACAATTTCGACGGGACTCTCTGAACCAATTCCGGACCACTACCAGTGACGTAAGGCTATTTTCTAGCTAACTGTTCATCAGGTTATCGCAAAAGCCACGATTTGATGTGTCACATGCCTGGATTTGGTTCACTTTTACATTTGGCCTCTTCCGGCCACTCAAAACCGATTCCGAAACACTTGCTGACCGTTCATTAGGTAATCTAAAAAGCCGCTATTTGATGTGACGCATGTACGGGTTTGTTTCTCTTTCAGATTTAACCACTTCGGCGGGAACCCCGAAACGGGTTCCGGAACACTACTGGTTCAGATATGATCTGAGATGGTTTTCCTGCTCATTGTCCATCAGGTCATCGAAAATGCCGTGGTTTGATGTGTCGCATGTATGGATTTGGTTGAATTGTATATTTGGCCACTTCCAGCGGGACGCCTAGAACCGGTTCCGGAACACTACCGGTTCAGGTATGATCTGAGATGATTTTCTTGCTCATTATCCATCAGGTCATCGAAAATGCCGTGTTTTGATGTGCCGCATGCATGGGTTTGGTTCAATTGTATATTTGGCCACTTCCAGCGGGACGCCTAGAACCGGTTTCGGAACACTACCGGTTCAGATATGATCTGAGACTATTTTTCTGCTTACTGCTCATCAGGTTACCGAAAATGCCGTGGTTTGATGTGTCGCATGCATGGGTTTGGTTCACTTGTATATTTGGCCACTTCCAGCGGGACGACTAGAACCGGTTCCGGAACACTACCGGTTCAGATATGGTCTGAGGTGATTTTCCTGCTCATTGCCCATCAGGTCATCTAAAATGCCGTGGTTTGATGTGTCGCTTGCATGGGTTTGGTACAATTGTATATTTGGCCACTTCCAGCGGGACGCCCAGAACCGGTTCGGGAACACTACCGGTTCAGATATGGTCTGAGACTATTTTCCTGCTTACCGCTCATCAGGTTATCGAAAATGCCGTGGTTTGATGTGTCTCATGCATGGGTTTGGTTCACTTTGATATTTGTCACTTCCGGCGGGACACCCGGAACCGGTTCCGGAACACTACCGGTTCAGATATGGTCTTAGACTATTTTTCTGGCAACCGCTCATCAGGTTTTCGAAAATGCCGTGGTTTGATGTGTCGCATGCATAGGTTTGATGCATTTTCATATCTGGTCCCTTCCTGGGGTACCGTTCCGGAACACTTAAATGGCCATATCTCCGGAACGGCTGAACCGATCCGAACCATTTTCAATAGGAAACAATGGGACCAGATTCTGCGTCGAATGAACCGTCGGTCATTGAAATCGGATGAGGTTTACTGCCAAAAAGTGATGTGAGTTTATTTGTACACACACATACACACACACACATACACACACACACACACACATACACACACACAGACATCACCTCAATTCGTCGAGCTGAGTCGATTGGTATATAAGACTTGACCCCTCCGGAGGCTCTATCAAATTTTCGTTTTTGGAGTGAACATATAGCCTTTCGGTACACCTTGGTGTACGAGAAAGGCAAAAAACCAAACGCATACACGCAGCACACTAAATAACGGCTTCTTCGATAACGCGAAGAACGGTCAGCAAGAAAATAGTCTCAGGTCAGTAGTGTTCCGGAACCAGATTTCGCCGGAACTGGCGAAATGCACGAATGAACCAAACCCATACATGCATTACATCAATTTGCGACTTTTTAGGAGAACTGATTAATAATTTGCATGAAACTAGTCTAAGACCACATCAGGGACAATCGGTAAGTGATAAAATGTGAACCCAAAGTTGTAAATATGAAATTGAATCAAATCCATGCATGTCGTACCATAAAACCACGCTGATTCGACAATGATTGCTGTCAAATTACCTGTGTAAACTTTCAATTCGATAAACTAACTCTATTTTAGTTTTGTTTAGATTGTATGATTTGTTTTTGAACACAAATCTTACAGATATTGTGGTGGTACGAATTGATAATTTGTACATTTTACGATTGTTGGCTTCCGAGGTTCACTGCGGTTGATCACCAAACGGATCAGGTGTCGGAATGCACCAAATTAGAACTTTCGGAAGTAGCAGCTGCACGAGGAGCCGCTGCGGCATTGGCGTAGCTAGGGGGGGTTCCAGGGGTGCCAGGCACCCCCTAGAACAAATTTGGCACCCCCTAGATTTTTTCCTTGACAGTCACCTAAAATTTAAAATATCACACAATAAATTCCAATATTTATTATTGGCACATTCGAATAAAACTTAAACACACCCAGAATTACTTATATACCTGTTTTACGTTTTGGCGCTTTGGATATTGGTAAGTATAATCAACAGACTTCTCTATGGATTCCTCCAGAAATACCTTTATCTATTCAAACAGTGATTTCTCTAGGCTTTCTTTATGGATTCCTCCCGATATTTCTTCAATAAACTTCCCTTAAGATTCTCCAGGCAGTTCTGATGGGGTTGTACATTCTAGAAATTTCTGTAGAGATTGATCCAGCATTTTCTTGCAGTGTTTCTTTCGAAAATTCTTACTATGGTACTTCTTGGAATTTTTCTAGGGATTCTTCTAAAAAAATTTCTTGGGATTTTTTCAGGAATTCCTGGTGGGATTATCCACGACAACCTTCCTGGATTCTTTCAGAAGTTCCTCAGTTGATTCTTCCCGGAATTCCTTCAGAGATTTATTCAGAGATTCTTCCCGAAATTTCTCATGAAATTTCACCAGGACTTTCCTCTGGGAACTGTGGCTATGGTTCCAGCAATTTCTTTTAAAACTCTTCCAAAAATTATCACTGTGGTACCTTCAGGAATTCTACTAGGGAAGTTCTTTCCAAAATTCTACCAGAAAATCACACTGGGATTTTTCTAAAAATCCCTTCGGTGATTCTTCTAGAGATTTAACTAGGGATTTAACTAGGGATTTAACCAGGACTTCCTCCAGAGGTTCTTCCGGAAATTCTACGAGGGAATTCTTCAAGAACTTCTATTGGCCTTCCTCCATGAATTCCAGCTGGAATTGTTCAAGCAATTCCCATTAGGACTCCTTCAGAAATACTTCCAGGGATTTCACCTGACATACTTATTTGCTGCAATACTTTCGGGAAATCTTCCTGAGATTCCTCCAGAAATTCCTCCTGCGATTCCATCAGGGATTCCTCCAGTATATTTCTACCGATTCTTTCAAGAAGAACTGTAGCTTTTTCTCAAGGCATTTGGAAGAGGAACTTCTCTTAGGATATCCCCGGCATTCCTGATTCTAGGATTTCTCTAGAAATTACTTCTATGATAAATCCCGGATTATTGGGAATTCCTCCAGATCTGCGTTTCCCAAACTCTGTTTTCGCGGCGCACCAGCCTCTTGCAGGCTCGCTAAAAGGAGTAGAACAAGCGAGCCTGCGACACGTGGGGGCGCCACGAAAACTGATTTTGGGAAGCGCTGCTCCAGATATTTCAGCTGGGATTCCTTTAGCAATTCCTGCGGTTCTTCCAGCTATTCATCCTTAATAAATTCTAACTGTGATAGTTCAGAAATTTTGCTACGGAATCTTCTAGATCTTTCTCCTGGCTTTTTTGCTGGGATCTTGCCAGGTAATCTTCCTGGAATTCTTGCAGAAATTTCTTTGGTTGTCCTACCAGGGATTTCTCCAAGGATTCCTCCAGAAATTTCTCATGGAATTCCTGCAGAAACTACCTTTGGCCTTCCTCCAATAATACCTCAAACAACTCCTCCTACGGTTCTTCCAGCAATTCCTTCAGAAATTCTTACTATGATACGCCCAGAAACTCTTCTACGAATTTATCCTAGTATTATAGCTGGAATTCTTCCGGGAAATCTTCCTCACATTTCTTCAGAAATTCCTCCTGTGATTCCTTCAGGGCCTTTTTTATAGATTCTTCCAGAATACCTCTACCGGTTCTTGCAGGGACTTCTCTAGGCATTCCAAGGATTTTTTCTTTGGATTCCCCCAGGCATTCCTGATGGCGTTTCTCCATAAATTCCTGTATTCCTCTATAATTCCTGTCCAGCCATTCCTCCTAGAATTCCGCTGCGATTTCTACAATGACACACCCCAGAGTCCTTTTAAGAATACCTCTTGAGATTTTTCTTGTGACTTTTTGAGAACCTTTCCGGTGATTACTCCAGGAATTTTTATCAAAGATATTTTATCCAAGGATTCTCTCATAAATTTCTCATTGGTTCTTCCAGCAATCCCTTCTAGGACTCCTCCAGAATTTTTTACTGTAATACCTCCCGACCTTCTTCTAGAAATTATTCTCCAGGGCTTCCTTCAAAAACTTGCTGGGATTGTTCTAGGTAATCTTTCTAGGAGCCTTGCAGAAGTACCTTCGATGTTTCCTCCTGGAAATCCGAAAGGTTTTTTTTCCTGGGATTTCTCCAAATACACAGCGTAACAAAAATTAACTTTTTGTCTGTCTCAAAAGCAAACTTATGTGTCTCCGAAGGATTTTGGGCCGCTGAATCCGAATCTGGGAAATCTATCAAATTTGATTAGGTAAAACGAAATATTTTGCATGAGTCGTTAATTTAGATATTAATTGACCAATTAACCTTTTGATTGCTTAAAAAAATATGTCCTTGCTTAATGGCTTGCAGTCAAAAAAGCCCAAAATCGCATATTTTGCCCTATAAATTGAGGTAAAGCTCAAAATTGTGACGTGTTGGAGCAAATCTGAGCCCGGATTCGGATTCAGCGGCCCAAAATCCTTCGGAGACACATAAGTTTACTCTTGAGACAAAAAAATGTTGCGCTGTGATATTTCTCATTGGACTCCTCCAGAAACTCTTCTTGACTTTCCTCCAGGAACTCCTCCTGGGATTCAATAAGCTATTCCTGCTGCTTCTAATGTTTCAGGAATGCCTCCTAGGTCTCCTCCAGAAATTCTCACTGTGATACCTGCAGGAATCCCTCTAGGGATTTCTCATGGCATTCTTGCTAGGATTCATCTAGGCAGTTTTCCTAAGATACTTCCAGAAATTCCTTTGATTCTTCCAGGGATTTTTCTAAAAACTCATCCAGGATTTCCTCTAGAATTTTTATTCGTAGATTACTATGGAAATTAATCACGATATTTCTCCTGCAAATCCTTTTGGGCTTCTTCAAGGAATCCCATTAGAAATCATTTGAATTTCGGGAATAGTTGGAATTTCCAGAGAAATCCTAGGAGGTGTTATTTATTAGAGAAATCTCTAGTGAAAACCTATAGGAATGTACTAAAAAAAACTTGTAATTACTTAGAAAGCACAGAATTGACAAATTGACGAATTGACGAATTTGCGAAAAAAAATCGCGTTCTGGTGGGGTTTGAACCTACGACCCCGAATTCGCTAGACCATAGTATGGCCATTTCTTTGAGGATTCCTTCGGTATGGTTGTTTTTTTTAATTTCTGCGGTAGTTTCATTACAATTTCATCAGCAATTTCTTTAGATTTTTTTCTATAATTTCAATGGCTATTCTTCTGAAATTATATCAGCAATTTCTTTTTCAGTTATTTTGCAAATTTATTAGGCAATTTTATCGTGATTGTTTTTGAAATTATTTATGAATTATTTGTATTTATATTTATTACTTCCAAAAACTGCTGAATTTGAAAATCAGAAATTCTCAACTGGTCTTGGTCAAAGAAAATCCTATGAAACGCACGAAAAGCTTACTGACAGATTCCCAAAGAAATTGCCGGAAAAAATCCATCAAAATTACCTTTGAACTTTCAAAGTAGTTGCCAAAAGAATCCATATAATAATTATCAGAGGAATTCCTGAAGAAAATATTACGACCTTTTAAATAAATTGGCCAAATCCAATCTCAAAATAAATTTCCAAAAAAAAAAACAAAACAAATTTCGAACAAAATTCTCAAAGAATTATCCGAAAGCATCAAAGGAATTTTTAAAGAAAATTGAAAAAGACTCCAAAATTAATTGCCGTAGAAACACCTTGACAGAATTTTTAAAAAATTCGCCAAAGATTTTTTTTTTCAATGAAATTCCCTGAGAAAATCTCTAAGAAATTTGCCGAATCAGTTTCCAAAGGAATCACCGAAGAAGTTCCCAAAGTAATAATCGAAGTTTCCAAAATTTCCGATTGAATTGCTGATGAAATTCTTAAAAAAAAGTTCAATGCAAGTAACATCGGATTTACCGAAGGTATTCCGAAATCATCTGCTGCAGGAATTCCTTACATAAAAACTGAAGAAATTTAGAAGAAATTGTCTGAAGAATTTTCAATAAAATTATAGAAGCGATTTATGAAAGAATTTCCGAAGGAGTTTTCAAAGGAATTGGCGAAGGAATACCAAATAGCTTAAATAATAAAAGTCCAAAAAATGGACGAATATCCAAAATAGAAGAATGACTTGCCGAAGGTATTTGCAAAAAAAATGTGAGGATGTTCCCAGAGCCATTGTCGAATGGATTACCAAAGGCTTCGCTAAAAGAATTCCCAAAGGAATTGCCTGAAGAGTAATTGAATTTTTCAAAAAACAAATATCAATAAAAAAAATTAGCTGTATAAAGCATTCCATTCATCAGATATATTACCAATGCAGTCGAAATCGGAATTTGGTGCGAGCATCAGAATCCGGATGAGAAAAAACAAAATTTGCTTGCACCAAATTCCGGGTTTCAACTGGATTGATAATAAGTTAGTGAAGCTTCAGAACGGAACTCAGGATAACCGAGTGCGAATTTTGTAGTTTTAAGAATCATACTCACAATTTTCCTGTCAAAGTGTTTTCATGTCCACGTGGTAATATTCAACTAATTAAAAAACGCTTTTCAGCCATTAATGTTGTGGCCAAACCAAAAATGCAATTTTAAGTACTTATAACTCCTATAAAATTTTTCTTAAAAACTATTTTTGTAAGAGTTGTTAGCATGCAATAAAACAAAGAGCACGATGAATACATGTTACACGCAAATTTGTGGATGTTTTATAGTTTCCGTGATTTACACGTCTAATAATTGCTTTGAAAATGTGTTCTAATGGACCTGATTGTTTTCAATCCACAAAACAGGTATTGTCGCGATGATTGTTAAGTAGTTAAGTTCAAACTGAAGATACAAATTCCATCTATTTCATTTTTCCCGCGACGCAGTATATCATAATACTAAGAAATTGAGGGTGGATCGGTATTCCTTTTTACAAAAAAGCAACCTGGAAGCCACTGAAACTGGCACCCCCTAGGCACCCCCTAGGAGAAAATCCTAGATACGCCAATGCGCTGCGGGTGTAAGTAACATCACAATATCGTACCATTCGTATTTATAGTGTATTATACTGAGACATTTGATCATTTTTTTAATTCAACAAATTTCGAATGAGCGGGGTACAAGTTAAAAAGTGTCTTATTAAAGAGTGATGAATACGCGGGGTTTGACAGCAGCTTTTTTGATAACTTCTTCTTCTTCTTTACAGCTCGACGTTCGCATTGGAACTTGGCCTGCCTCTCTTCTACTTAGTGTTCTTTAGAGCACTTCCACAGTTAATAATTGAAGGGTTTTCTTTGCCCGCCATTGCATGAATTTGTATATTGTGAGGCAAGTTCTACACTATGCTCAGGAAGTCGAGAAAATGCTCCCGACCGGAACGGGAATCAATCTCGCCGTTTCCGGATTGGCGATTCATAGCCTTAACCACTAGGCCAACTGGAGACCCTTTTTTGATAACACGATGATCGATTCGTAAGAACATAGCCTCAGACCATATTTTAGACAACCGGTAGTGTCCCGAAACTAGTTCTGGGTGTCCCACTGGAAGTGGTCAAATGTAAAAGTGATTTGTACCCATGCATAAGATAAATCAAATCGTGGTTTTTAAAGGTAACCTGATGTACGTTAGCAATGATATTGCCTCAGACTATATTTGGGAGACCCGGTGGTGCTCCGGAACCTGTTCCGGACAGTAACCAAATGTACCATGCGACACATCACATCACGGCTTTTTTAATAACCTGAGAAACGGTTAATCAGAAAATAGGCTCATACCACATTAGAGACTACTGGTAGGGTTGCACAACCAGCGTTTCATGCTTCGCCGGAACTACGAAAGTAAATAAAATCAATGCAAGCGATAAATATGTGTAAGAGAACAAAATCATGACATATTAAACCCACATACAAACAGTCGTCTCACTATACTCACTACGTTCTTGTTTTTAACGGTCAATATAACCTAGAATGTGCAAAAAAAACTTTATCGAAGACCGCAAAGTGATCTGTGAATGTGTAAAAAGTTATATCTTAGATTGTTAATATCGTCTTGATATTGATCAGCTCCCAATGTTAATGAAGGTACTCAAGCAGTCAACTAAGAAATCTGATATTATTCAGCTCTGCTTTTACGCTGAACACAACGTCGGAGTATGTGCCATCAATAAGTTTTAAGTCAATTCAATGACGGCTTTGATAAAATGCTTGCTTTTCTTAAAAAATATCAGGATTCAGGAACACTTTGACTTACGTCGACGGAAAGATCGTGAGAACATATACGACGAGAAAGGCACTATCACCTCTAGGTGGATTAATTTGGGTTTTTTTAGGCATCTCTAGGCATTCTTGAACGCTATTAGTTTATGAAATATTGTGTTTATATTGACAGCAGAACCATAGTTTGTGTGCCGATAAAAGTACTATTTTTTAGAAAATTTGTCATCAAAAATTGCAAAAAAAAAAAAAAATTAAACATGTGATTTTTTTTTTCCACCATGAAAGTGACCCGGAGCTTCTAGACAACATATTCAAAAATGATTTTAGAGAAACGGTGCATATGAATAGTACTTTCAGATAAAACTTTCATGACTGAAAATAAAAATATGCACATGTATAATTTTATCAAATTTTAATGAAAATATTTAAAAAAATAGTACTTTTATCAGCACAAAAACGGTTCTGCTGTCAATATAATTAAACACAATATTTCAAAAACTAATACCCTTCCAAATTTTCTGGAGGAGCCTAAAAAATAATAAAAAAAATTCAAAAATTGAAAAAACTTAACGAAAAAATGATTTTTTGAGAATTTTTATGGAAAAGGCCATTTTTGAAAAAACACCCTGGCGGAACCTATTTTGAGCACTTGCTGCTATAATCAAGTCAATTTCAAAAATTCAAATCAATCGGTTTGAAATTGACTTAGTTAGAGCTGCAAGTGTCCAAAATGGGTACTCCTGCCCAAATGGTACAAGACCGTATATGAAAAAAAAAACAATCAAACGATCAAATCTTACTATATATGTCAATATATGTCAATGGTTGCTCCTCCGTGATTGATCTGAGCTGGTACCAATTGAACTGAGATCCAAATGAATAATGGCTGGGACACTCCACTAATTCTCAAAGTGCAATTTAAGCAGCTCATACATTTTTGATCAATAACGGCGCTGGCAACGTCCTTATAGTCAGTTGAGAAGGGAAAGGAATGTTAGAGTGTGCTGGTTGTTGCTAATAAAGACCGAGAGCACCTCTGCATCCCCATAACCAGCACCGACTGCGGTATTTTTGTTAGACGGAAAGGATGGGAGATCTGGGAGTCACCGTTGGGTCGATGATGCGATCCATAGAGAGGGTGTTATTTATAGTGTTCGTAAGGTGATAGATTGTGTGGTGAATAAGGTGAATAAAGTCAAGCGGCACAGCACGCTTTGGTTGCATAACTTGTAGGCAGTGTTGAGAATACTCACATGTGAAAAGTTATACTCACTTGCTTCTATCTCATCCCAGAAGCATGCTATCAAAAATGATGTTTGAAGGGCTTCTATATTGTGGTTTAATCTAAAAGTTTTCCGAATAAAGTAAAGGTCGCAGACGCATACTAAAACCGTGAGAAAGCTGTGAGCACAAGGTGAGTATAAATTTCAAGAATTTTACTCACCTCGTACTCACAGCTCTCTCACAATTTTGGAATACGTTTACGACCTGCACTTTATTCGGCAAGCTTTTAGATAAAACTACAATCTAAAAGCCCTTCAAACATCATTTTTTGATACCTTGCTTCTGGACTGAGATAGAAGCAAGTGAGTATCACTCTTGCAAGTGAGTATTCCCAACACTGCTTGTAGGCGTTATATACACTGTGCTGTGAGTGGAAATTGGAAGGGAGGGAAACGACTTTTGTTTTCAATTCGTTTCTGGTTCTAGCGATGGCTATGAACATATGAATATACATGAGTTGTATATGAAGAGAAGAGAGAGAGAGAGAGAGAGAGAGAGAGAGAGAGAGAGAGAGAGAGAGAGAGAGAGAGAGAGAGAGAGAGAAAGTGGATAGAAAGATACAAAGTAGGATGAAATGGATGGGCCAGGGATTGAACCCATAACCTTCTGCATACGATTCAGAAGCGGTAGCCACTAGACCACCAAGCCCGTCAATACCCAAATTACAAGGTTTAAGGCGAAACTGGAAGCATTTTCTCATTTTTTTGGTTTTCGATTTTTTATTAAATAACGAAGCAATATTTTCAAAATCGGTTTTCGTGCACATGTAGAGTATGGATCAGGGTATCTTCTGAATTTTTTACGCAGTAGAAAATGTTTTTCGTTTTTGCAGAAACCATTTTTTAGTGAAATTTTGTTCAAAAATGGTTTCTGCAAAAACGAAAAACATTTTATGTCGCGTAAAAAATTCAGAAGATACCCTGATCCATACTCTACATGTGCACAAAAACCGATTTTGAAAATATTGCTTCGTTATTTAATAAAAAATCAAAAACCAAAAAGTGAGGAAATGCTTCCAGTTTCGCCTTAAGAGCCTAAAACGCCATTTAACAGCTGCCAATTTAAATTTAAAGCTGCCAGCTTGAATTTTAGGCCGCCATCTTGGATATTCTGGTCGCCAATTTTGGACATCTTCCCCCAAAAAAAAACATCTTCCCCATACCAAATATTCCCATATAGCAGGGTTTAAGAGCCTAAAACTCTATTAAACAGGCAACATCTTGAATTTGAAGCAGCCGTCTTAGATTTTAGGCCGCCATCTTTGATATTCTGGTCGTAATTTTTGGATTCCGGACATTTGCCACATACCAAATATTCCCATATTGCATGGTTTTATAGTCTAAAACACCATTAATCAGTCGCCATCTTGAATTTTGAGCCACCATCGTGGACTCTAGGCCGCCATCTTGAAATTTGAACCAACATCGTGGAATTTCTGGTCTCTAGTGTTGATTCCCGCACAATATTCGTCAACCATGTTGAAGGTTACAGAAACCGCCGCAGTTTGGTTTGTCGCATGATGGGGTCAATTTAACATACACTCCCGATCAAAAGTTTGGGGTCACCCCCTCAAAAACATGTCATTTTTTTAGGCCCATATCACCGCCAATTTGCGTCAGATTTCAAAATCTAAGGTCTGATTCGAAATATAATAAGTCAAAGTAACTTTGAACATGATTTAGGTGAAACTTTTTCAAACATATTTGTGTGTAAACTTAACCGAAAGTTGAAAAATTTTCTAAAAAATGAATATAAACTTACGGCAGTGTCACTGGAAATTGGGTCGACCAAATTTTAAGACGAGAGTGGCAATATAAGGGGGTGTCCATAAATGACGTAGCTTTTTTTTGAGCGATTTTTAACACCCTCCTCCCCCCCTCGTAGCATTTCGTCATAAATTCAGACACCCCCCTCTATAAATGACGTAGCTTGTTAAACACCCCCCCCCCCTCAACAAAATTTTCATGTAAAAAAAACTCGAACTTAGCTCTGATTTCAATTTTAACTTGTATGCTAATAGAATATTATGAAAAAACAACAATAGCAAGAAAACATTGCCGACTGCCAGGTTCACATCGCCGACATCAAGACCATAAGTGCAACAAGTGGAGATTATAACCAAAGCTAATGACTCAACAAACCACCCATCGTTCTGCTTGATGTCGAAGAACCGGAAATTGATGCTCCCAATACCATATTAGCCTAGAAGCTCTTCCGAAGATATTTGTTTGTTCACTAATAAATCTATGAGGAATATCAAATTGATTTCAATTGAAAAAAAATCACCACGACATTAGAAGAACTCTGCAGGAGCTTCTTCTAAAATTCCTACAGCAGTTCATTTTGGAATTCCTAGAGAAGTTTATTTTGGGATTCCCATTTTTGAGAATGCCTACCCTTTTAGTTCCTCCAGCACTTCCTTCTGGGATTTCTCCATGGATATTATTTTGGGTTCCATTAAAGAATTCCTCCTTGTTGTATTCCTTCAGGAGTGCCTTCAAAGATCCCTCCAATAATTAATTCCGGAGTTCCTTCTGAGATTTTCCAGGAGTTTTTTTTTTCTAAGGTTTTTCTAAAAGTTTATTAATGGTTTCCTTCAGGAGTTCTTTCAAGGTTTTTTTTCTGCTCTCTTCCACCAGCAGTTTCTTTAGACATCTCGGCTCTACCCCATTTGGCATAATGCTATTTGGCATAACGCCGTTTGGCATAATACCATTTGGCATAAAAGCCATTTGGCATAATGGCTTTTTGGCACCATGGCCATTTGGCATAACAAATATTATGCACATTCTTACCAAGAAGGTTGTTCTTTGTGTTATGCCAAACAGCATTACGCCAAATAGACATTATGCCAAATGACCATAATGCCAAATGGCATTATGCCAAACGGCGTTATGCCAAATGGCATTATGCCAAATGGGGTAGAGCCGACATCTCTACAGGGATTTTAACCGGAATTTCTTTTGAGATTCCACCAAAACTTCTTTCTGTGTTTCCAAAAAAGTTTCTTTCGGAATCCTCCAGGAGTTCCTTCTCAAGGAGGCTTCCTTCAGGAATTCACACACACTACTTTTAATTCGCTGGAAACCAGCAAAATTTTGCTGGTTTTGCCAAGCTGTAAATACAACAATCCATCCAGCAAAATATTTTTGCTGGATCTTCAGCAATGCGTATTGACAGCATGTTTTACTGGTTGACCAGCAACTTTGTCCGCGCTCGATTCCAGCTGATTTTTTTTGTTTTTTTTTTTTAATTTACGAATTGTCGAAAGTTTTATAACTAAATGGTTTATTCAGCAATGACCAGCTAGCCAACAACGCTCAAAGGCAGGAAATATCCATAACGAATGCCGTGCCTTACATATTGTGCTGCAGATTGTGCCTTACATATTATGTCCCGGAAACCACAAGTGTTTGACAACTGATTTGCTGCTGATTCAGCAATTGCAATAATTGCTGACCTATCAGTTACCATTACAGATGTTTCAGAAAAATGAAATTTGCTGGTTGCGTTTCAGCAATTCATTTTTCTGGATGAGAAATCCAAAATTTGGTGTGCACAGATATACATTCCAAGATCTCGGCAGGTAACCCCTCCGGTATTCTTTCAAAACCCTCCCAACAGTTGCTTCTGAGATTCCTCCAGGTGTTCCTTTTTGGAATACTTCAGTAATTTCTTCCTGGATTCTTCTGGGATTTCTCGAGGACTTCCTTCTAGGATTTATCCAGGATTTTTTTTCCCGGGACTCCTTCAGTAACTTTTTCTGGCATCCCTCCATTCACTCCATCCAGGATTCCTCCAGTATATCTTAGAATTCTGCGAGGAATCCGCTTACGGATTCCTTCCACAGTTGCTTCTGGGATACCTCCAGGATTTTTTTTTCTTAGATTTCACCAGGAGTTATATCCAGATAATCTTTTGTGATTCCCCAAAAGTTATTTTCGGGATTGCTTCAGAAATTCCTTACGGGATTCTTTCAACTATTTCTTCCGTGCTTTCTTCAGAAATGAAACCAGGAGTTCCTTCTGACAATCTACAAATATCTCCATATAAGATTCTTCCCGAAGTTTATTCAAGGTTTCTCCGAAATCTTCATCTAAATTGCTACTGGTACTCCTCACGGAATTTCTGTTGAAATTTCTCTATTTCCTTTCATGATTGTTCCAGGAGTTCCTTCTGAAATTCTTCTGGAAGTTCCTTCAAGGATTCCTTCTGAGATTCCTCTAGATCCTTTTGAAATGTTTTCAGAAGTTTTTTTTTCTGAGATTCCCAGTAGGAATTCCTGTGGAAATGTTATCCTTCTCCTGTTCGGGAAACGTATAAAGAACAAAATGAGAAATTCCTTACAAAGTTGTTAGAGGAGTTCCTTAAGAAATTGTTGGATGAATTCTTCGAGGAAGTCCTGTAGAAACTATATAAGGGCCTCCTGGAATCTTACCGTAATGCCAAAAGCTTGGAAAAATTTTCCTTTGTAACCTTAGCGGCGTGCAGTGCCCTCTACAGCAAGCAGCAAACTATTGGTCTTGAGAAGCATTTGAGCGAAATTGATTTTTGTCTGCAAATACAGTATATTATTCTTTACGCAGGATTTCAAAACCACTTTCTCAGATACAGTTGTTGCGTCCGATAGCTGCATGTCTTATTAAAAGAAGCCGGCATTAATTTCCATTATTTGTTATTTATATTAATGTGAATGGAAAAAAATATCATGCAATTTTTTTTATTTACTAGATAATAATACTGAGGAATTCCACGGAGTCATGTCAGTCGATCCTGAGCGACCATTTCAAAAATATCTGAAACTTTGCACAGTTTTTCAATTTCATATAAATCGCCATTTTTTGATATTAAACCTTCATATTCACTCACGACTAACTTTTCAAAAGGGTGTATGCGAAAATAGTTCTAAAATATTCTAAAAGCTGTACAGCAAAAACGGATTGTTCGATTGTTATAAATTTTTCAGCAAAGTTAGATAACTAAATGATGATTCCTTAGAAAATATACACTGTAAAAAATTTCTTTTTCTACTTTGAAAAAATATGATATTTGTCACAAAAACTCAAATATCTCAAAACCCTATCTTTTAACCAACTTCAATTTTTTAGGGGAAATGGCCCATTATATCAGCTATCTACCATAAAATTTTGGTGATGGTAAACTGATAAACAAAAAAGTTATGACATTTCAAACATTTCACAATTTTTACATTTAGTAACAAAAAAAAATTTTTTCTGTGTAAATTATTTCGAGAATTATATTTTGATGCTGATTTTATTGTAAAGGCTACCGCCTGAATTAAACAAGTTGTTTTCATGATACTTTAGTTTGATTATTCGTAATTACTATAGTATCTATTTGAAACTTAGACGCGATCCAGTGTTGTGATCAAAAATATTGAGATTGTCATACTTTTTATTGTACGTGACTGGTGAAAAAATCCCTTGATAGTGTTGAAAAGCTGTTGATTATAAGAAAAATGGAATTGAATTTATTTTTAAGACAAAAGCTGTATAATAAAAGTTTTTTATACGCGTATACGTCTAGTTTATCCGCAAAAAAAATCCCTCTTACACACTTATTTCTGAATTGCCTGTTCGGTACTTTTTTGACGAGATTATAACAGCAGTACGATCTCGGTAGTTTCGGTAATCGATTTTACTGAGGCTCAGTAAAACAACTGTCAAAATCGTATGGAAAAGGTAAACAATGCATTTTTGCTGAACGAGTTCGGTGCTCAGCAGTTTTAATCTCGTCAAAAAATTACCGAACTCGGTAATCAAAATTAAGTGTGTAGAGAACAGACTTTATGATCGGAAGAATGCGAGTAACTTCAACAACAACAAATGCATAAGAGGTACATACCACAGACAAACAGACGAAACGCCTAGAACAATTTTAGTGAAAATTCATCGCCCAGTTCACACTATCACCACCTGGTGGAAATGTTTCACGAAACACTGCGTTGTGCAATATCGTCATCAGAAGGCGCTAGTGTGAAACGTCAAACGCAAAGAAAAACGATGGGCGCTCTTCTTGTTATGAAAGCCACAACCAAGATTCAAAATGATCGTTGAAGGCGTGGTCAATGAAAATTTCGCCAGTGTTACGTTTGTTTGTCTGTATACATACCTGACAATGCTCACGAAAAAAAAAACAAAAAAATACTACCGCTATGAATATTAAAAATTGTATAGTATTTTTTTTCTTCAGCCACCAACACCAAACAAGTAAGTTAAAATTAATAAGTGATTTTGTTTATTATAATCTAACGAACAAGATGAACAGTCGCTTTCTCAAAGGTCTTCAACTCAACGCTCTCTTGTAGACCGTTTGATGAAAAAAAATGTTCAAAAGAGTTACGAAATCTCACCGAAAGCACCATAGATAAACTGAAAGAGACTGGTTATGCCCAAATGTCCACATTGTGTACAAAATTACGCAATTGCACGTCCTGCCGTCTAGAATTTGACAAACGAGCCATCTGTATATCATCGGTAAAGCAGGACGCAGGAAGTTCGAAAACGACAACAACTGAGAAATTGCCATCAGCGACATCTGTTTAAACAATTTAATTACGCCCCTTTTCAAAAATGCCCTGTAATATTCTTCAACATCTATACCCATTTCAATATTTTTAACGTTGCAAAACACGCTTTCAACATTCATCTTGAAGAAGAGGGAAAACACTTGTCCTCAAATGTAACAGCAAATTAATGAATAAACGACTAATGCGCGGAGGGCGTGATAAAATCGGAACATTACGGTACATAGTATATTATATTATATGTATATATAATATATAATAAAAACAACTTGTTTTACTCACGCAAGGCCATTAACAATAAAATCAGCATCAAACTTCAATTTCCGGCCGAAATAATTTACACTAAAAAAAATTATTACTAAATGTGAAAATTGTGAAATGTTTGAATTGTCATAACTTTTTTGTTTATTTTCATGGTAGATTGCTAATACAATGGACCGTTTTCTCTAAAAAATTACGTTGGTAAAAAGATAGGGTTTTGAGATATTTGAGTTTTTGTGACAAAAATGATATTTTATAATGTTAAAAAAGATTTTTTTCACAGTGTATATTTTCTTAGGAATCGCCATTTAGTTATCTAACTTTGCTGAACAATAAAATCAGCATCAAATCGCGATTCCCGGCCGAAATAATTTACACAGAAAATTTTTTTTTACTAAATGTAAAAATTGTGAAATTTTTGAAATGTTATACCTTTTTTGTTTATTAGTTTACCATCACCAAATTTTTATGGTAGATTGCTAATACAATGGACCGTTTTCCCTAAAAAATTCAAGTTGGTAAAAAGATAGGGTTTTGAGATATTTGAGTTTTTGTGACAAAAATGATGTTTTTCAATGATAAAATAGATTTTTTTTCACAGTGTATATTTTCTTAGAAATCACCATTTAGCTATCTAACTTTGCTGAAAAATTCATAACAATCGAACAATCCGTTTTTGCTGTGCATATTTTTGAATATTTTTGAACCATTTTCACATACACCCTTTTGAAAAGTTAGTCGTGGCTCTAAATAAAAATTTGATATCGAAAAATGGCGATTTAGATGGAACTGAAAAACTGTGCAAAGTTTCAGTTCAATAGAAAATCATGAATTAAAAATTTTCCTTAATTTTGATGCTGTTGCTTGGAATCGCTCTACTGCAAGTAAAAAGTTTATTAGTTATGAAATATTTTTTTTTTCAATAGGCCTAGTAGAAAGCTACGTAGCACATCATAAACCCCTACCCCCCTATCGTCACACTTCGTCACAAAATCACAAACACCCCCTCCCCCCCCCCAAAAGCTACGTCATTTATGGACGACCCCTTAGCTAAAAAATCTAAAAAAAAGTTATTAAGTAAATTAACCCTTGATGTCATCGACCAAAATTTTGGGGTCACTATCATCAAACATGGAAAAGTGATTTTTTGGTATCTTGGTTGTCTATCTTCCAATTGGTGATCGTTCAAATTCGTTTTTTGAGTAAACATATAGCCTTTCAGTACACTTTGGTGTACGAGAAAGGCAAAAAGTAGTGCTTTCATTTGCACAAAAACAGTTCTGCCGTCAATACAAACACATTATTTCATAAACTGATACCCTTAAAGAATGCCTAGAGGTGCCTTAAAATACAAAAATATTAAAAAAATTAAATAGATGGAAAAATTTTAAGAAAAAAAAATACTTTTTTGAGAATTTTCATGGAAAAGGGCCATTTTTCAAAAATCGCCCTGACGAAGCCTCTGAATGATATTTTTAGAAAATCAAAATGTTCTCCAAAAATGCTCCAAATATGCATATCTTCCATTTGTGGGTTTAGCACCTTGACTTTTCGAACATTGATTTTTTTCTGATAGCGTACTGCGGATGTTTTCATCAAAAAATTATTTTCAAAGAGCTTCCGATCATTTATCTGAACTTTTTGGGGTTCTTCTAGAAATTCACCGAGTTTCTTCGTGAGTTCTTTAAGGAATGCATTCTAGAGATTTTCCAGAATTTGAACGAGAAATTCACCAAGATGTGTTTCTTCTTCCTGCTGGCGCTTCTTCATCCGGGAGATGGAAGTGATAGATAGCTGCACTCCACGTCTTCTTGTACCGGTCGGATGACTCTCGAGAACCATTTTAGTCGAGTTACTATCCGACATCCTGATGACGTGACCCGTCCACCGTAGCCTCCCGATTTTCGCAGTATGGACGATGGTTGGTTCTCTCAGCAGCTGATGCAGCTCGTGGTTCATTCGCCTTCTCCAAGTCCCGTCTTCCATCTGCACTTCGCCGTAGAGACGCAACACCTTCCGTTCGAAAACTCCAAGGACGCGTTGGTTCTCTGCACGTAGGGTCCATGTTTCGTGCCCATAGAGGATGACCGGTCTAATCAGCGTTTTGTAGATAGTTAACTTCGTGTTAGGGCGAACTTTATTGGATCGTAGAGTTCTGCGGAGTCCAAAGTAAGCTCGATTTCCTGCCACGATGCGTCTCTGAATTTCTCTGCTGGTGTCGTTGGCGGCGATCAACAGTGAGCCCAAGTACACGAATTCTTCAACCGCCTCGATTTCATCACCGTCGATATAAATTCGGGGTGGCGGGCGCGGAGATTACTCCCTGGAGCCCTTTGCCATCATGTACTTTGTCTTCGACACATCGGATTATCCCGGAATCGGATTATCCCTGGCTTCACTCTTTAGCCAGATATACGTTTCCGCCATCGTCTCAAATTTGCGAACAATAATATCAATATCATCAGCGAAACCATGCAGCTGAACGGACTTCGGGAATATTCCTCCACTCGTGTTTATCCCCGCTCTCCTTATTACACCCTCTAAAGCAATGTTAAACAGCAAGCACGAAATACCATCACCTTGCCGTAACCCTCTGCGAAATTCGAAAGGACCCGAGAGTGTCCCTGATACTCGAACTACGCACATCACTCGGTTCATCGTCGACTTGATCAATCGTATCAGTTTATGCGGGAATCCGCATTTGTGCATAATCTGCCATAGCTGTTCTCGATCGATTGTACCGTACGCCGATTTGAAATCGATGAATAAGTGAAATAAGTGGGCACGTTGTATTCGCGAAATTTCCGCAACACCTGGCGGATGGCGAACATCTGGTCCGTTGTAGCACGTTCACCCATGAATCCAGCCTGATATTGCCCCACGAACTCTTTTGCAATCGGTGATAGACGGCGGCATAAAACTTGAGAGTGTATCTTGTATGCACCGCTCAGTAGTGTGATCACGCGATTGTTCCCGCAATCCAACTTGTCGTCTTTTTTTTTGTAGATGGGACACACGATACCTTCCATCCATTTCTCTGGTTCCCCCAAATCTTGGTAATGACCCAGTGTAGTGCTCTCACCAGTGCTTCTCCACCGTATTTTAGAAGTTCGCTTGGTAATTGATCTGCTCCAGCGGCTATGTTGTTTTTCAACTGACCAACCTCCTCTTCAATATCTTGGAGGTTATGGGCTGGAAATCTTTCGTCCTGCGCACATACTCCTTGATCTGTTACCACACCACCGTCGGTTCGTGCAACGTCGCCATTGAGGTGCTCATCGTAATGCTGCCACCACCTCTCGTCCACCTCACGCTCGCTCGTGAGAAGATTCCCGTGATTGTCTCGGCACATGTCAGCTTGTGGTACAATGTCTCTGCGCGAGCGATTCAGCTTCTCGTAGAACTTCCATGTGTCCTTAGCGTGGTACAGCTCTTCCATCGTTTCGCGATCTCGTTCTTCCTGCTGGCCTGACACTTCTTCCTCTGGAACCCTGAGTTCTGCCTCTTCCGCGTCTGTCTGTAACGTGCATCATTCGTCCTCGTACGGTGTTGCAACATTGTCGTCCATGCTGTATTCTTCTCGTTTTTCAACTGCTCACAGTCGCCGTCGTACCAGTCGTTTCTGTGATCCGGAGTCGCAAAGCCTAGTGCTGTAGCCGAGGTACTACCTATGGCAAATCGGATGTCCCTCCAGCCATCTTCAAGTGTAGCTGCGCCAAGCTGCTCTTCCGTTGGTAGGGCCACTGCTAACTGCTGCGCGTAGTCTTGAGCCACTTCTACGTTACGCAGCTGCTCGACTTCGACGTGTGGTAATAACCGTTGAAAGTTTTGAGTGCATGCATACAGCGACTAAGTAGTGATCCGAATCTATAACCGCACTGCGGTGTGTGCAAACATTGGTTATATCCGAGAAGAATTTACCGTCGATTAGAACGTGGTCGATTTGGTTTTCTGTTTGATGGTCGGGTGATCTCCAGGTGGCTTTGTGGATATCTTTGCGGCGGAAGAAATTACAGGAGGCTGCAAAGTACCGAATCGCTGGCCGTTATCATTCGATACGGCGTGCAGGCCGTTTCGCCCGATTACCGGTCTGCAGAGATGGCATGCTCCTCAGTGCGAAACGTGAGAAGAAAAAACATACACTCTACACACGACTTTCAACGAGAGCGAGGGTGAACTACGCAACTTTTTTCACACACAAACCAGCCGCTCACTCTCTGGCATCCATCAGCGGCACACTCAAAATGAGTGCTCATACAAATGATAGAACAAGCATGTTTTTCAGTTTCTGCGTGCACATTTTGTGCGCACAGAAAATGTGCACACAAAAATTCGTTGAGTGCGCACTCAGTCGTGCTTCCAGTGCAATACTGTGTGTACCACAGGGAGTATGAAAGTACTATTACGCCGTCTAGTAGCAAATGCATCTGCTTGTCTAAGATATCACATAAATCACAGACAAATAGATATGTGACACTAACGAAATTTCAATCTCATATATCTCATGATCCTGATTACTTAGAGAGTTGGTGTCTTCGGCAAAGTTGTTTGGCTGGTCAAGGACTAACCGATAATAAAACTTAAGATTCAAAATTCCACCGCTAGGCGGTGCTAGTGAGTTAACAAATTTTGTTTTTCATAAATATCAGGAAAATTTGCAAAAAACTGCAACTAGCGCCGCCTAGCTGCAGAAACTTGAACCAAACGGTAATTATTCTGAAAGCCCATGATCTACTAAACAATATTGCCGAAGACACCATCTTTCTACAAAATCAGGATGCTGAGATATGCGAAATTTAAAATTTGTTTGCTCTCTAGCGCCGCCTAGCGGTAGAATTTTGAATCTCAAGCCTTATTATAGGTTAGTCCTTGACTAGCCAAACAACTTTGCCGAAGACACCAACTCTCTAAGTAATCAGGATCATGAGATATATGAGATTGAAATTTCGTTAGTGTCACATATCTATTTGTCTGTGATTTATGTGATAATATCATAGACAAGCAGATGCAACACTGACAAAATTTCTATCCAATATATCTCAGGATCCTGATTACTTAGAGAGTTGGTTTCTTCGGCAAAGTAGTTCAGCTGGTCATGGGCTTTCACAATATGGGCCGTATGATTCGTGATTTCACCGCTAGGCGGCGCAAGAGAGCGTACAAATTTTACATTTCACATATCTCAGTACTCTGATTCTTTAGAATGATGGTGTCTTCGGCAAAATTGTTTGGTATATCAAGGGCTTTCAGAATAATTACCGTTTGGTTCAAGTTTCTGCAGCTAGGCGGCGCTAGTTGCAATTTTTTGCAAATTTTCCTGATATATATGAAAAACATAATTTGCTAACTCACTAGCACTGCCTAGCGGTGGAATTTTGAATCTTAAGTTTTATTATCGGTTAGTCCTTGACCAGCCAAACAACTTTGCCGAAGACACCAACTCTCTAAGTAATCAGGATCATGAGATATATGAGATTGAAATTTCGTTGCAATTTTTTGCAAATTTTCCTGATATATTTGAAAAACAAAGTTTGTTAGCTCACTAGCACAGCCTTTTGGTGGAATTTGGAACCAAAATATCCATCAACTGTAAGTACTTGACCAGCTTAAGACGTATGCTTGTTTCTGATATCACAGGATTTGATACCCCTGGTTTTGGGCTCACTGGCATGCTTCCGGTTCACCAAATGCTCAAACAACACTGACCCCTTTGAACACACTGCGTGTGCACTGAGTTCTGTTTTTTCTGCGTGTGCGCAGAAATTGCGCACTGGGATTATGATCTGCGGGCTCTCATTGCTCTCACGCAGCACTCTAATCACCCGCACAAAAACTCTGCGTGAGAGAAATTATGTACATTTTATTGTGCGTTTTTTCTCTTTCTCTTTTGAAAGAAAAATGAAAGTGAGAAGTTCAGTGAAAGATGAGCGTAAATGGGCACAGTTTCTGCGTGACATGCCATCCCTGCCGGTCTGTACATTTCCTCCTTTCCTACCTGGGCGTTGCATGTCACCGACAACGATTTTCACGTCACGAGGCGCGCAACCATCGTATGTTTGCTCTAAATGTGCGTAGAACGCTTCATTCTCGTCATCAGGGCTCCCTTAGGGGCTGTTCATAAACCACGTGGTCATTTTTTTGGGACTTTTCAACCCCCCCGCGTGGTCATTGGTCCATACAAAATTTTTTATTTGTCCATACAAAACGGTCATTGGCCGAACCCACCCCCTCATGACCACGTGGTTTATGGACAGCCCCTTAGTGTGGACAGTGGACGTTGATTATGCTGTAGTTGAAGAAACGGCCCTTAACTCTCAAAAGGCACATACTTTTTCTAAAAGTAATTGTGGCTAAATTAGCTCTTTATCTTTGGTTTTCGGTTTCTTGAACGGTTTTTGACAATTTTGGGTTGTAGACCTCAAGTCCCCTATCCATCGTAGTGGGGCTGCCACCTTAGGTATAACTTCCGGTTGAGGTGCATTTCATACTCAGCCACTGGATGCCACTCTCAGGATGCCACTTAATATGACAGAAAAGACACTGAAGTGAAAAGGACAGCCGTGTCAAGACTGTACAATCATATCAGAGGTTAAGATACACGCGTTTCTAACTCTCAGATCTTATCAAATAATTGAATGCCCTTTGGCAAGAAGCAATGAATCTAATTGCTTCTTCATCATTTAATTACTTTCGCATACATCCCTGATGGAAACCAAAGCAAACAGCTTCTAAATGGATGGCAAATATTTGTCACAATCACAACTATTTTTACTCATTCTAACATCAATCCCGATTTCAACCCATCACTCGCACTCGTCTTCGGAGGTTGGTTGCGCACATCTATCTGCCACCATTCTCGCATTGGTTCACTTACCCTCCAATCCGAACCCTACCCAGTACTAGTGTTCGTAGCTACCTCTTCTCTCCGTCACAGTCCAACTTCACCGCAAGATATTATGATAAATCGAGACAAATAAATTAAATGTCAACATCAACTCTGCTTGACGGCGATGACTGCGCGACTACGTATAGGTACACGGTGACTACGGGCAATGGTTTTCAAAAAGGGTTCCTCTTCTACGCATATATTCCCATCTATCTCGCACCTGATGATGGGTGCCGTAAGCAATCCTCATCAACCGGGCGGCGGGCGCGTTGACATCGTCGAAACATTTCCGGACGAACGACGCGACGGGTCCACATACAAATGCTGAATAGAAGCGGGAATGTTACCCATATCCGTCCATCTCCATCCATCCGATACGATGAATACCTACGACGAACCGAACTGATGATGACGACGGACGGCAGGACAAGCGGAACCCAGTATGGGTTCCAGGTCGTACTAGTGGGAAAAACTACCGGGAACATCACGAGCAGGACAGAGTTCATGTCGTCTTCAAGGGACTCTGTCTGACAGGGGACCCAGAAGATAGGTTGGTGTTGATTTTGGTGTGGTGATTAGTCGAATGCGATGGAATGCGATGCGGCGCGTATCCCATCATCATCGAGGGATTGAAACCATCTTCACTTTAACGTCAAAAAATGTCATGCAGCAACAGTCTAACACCATCACACGTCGGACACGATGATGAATTGGATGGCTTAGAAGTGTCAGTCGTATGTATGGCATTTGAATTCCTATGTTAATAGTATTAGTGGCACGCGCAATTCAGATCCCATTGTGATCCACTAGCCACTGCCCAGTAGGCCGTCCCTTATTTTGCAAAAATTGGAAATGTTATAAGTTCGTTAGTGGCAAATGATCGTTTCAGCTAAAAAATGATCGTGTCAAAATTTGAAGTCCGTATCTCAAGGCTAAGTGGTCCCTCAAGGGGCCTAAAGTTGTCAAAAATTGTATGGGACCAAAAAAACATGAATTTTTTTTCGACGGAAAAATATGCTATTCTGCTGAAACCGGTGATTTTAGGACCCTAAAGGGCCAAAAATGTGCTTAGAATTTCGATATCTCTACTCGTTTTTGAGTTATTGAACAAAATAGGGTAGGTTTCCTTCGGAATCTAAAAAAATGGTCAAAAATGCCGATTTTTCGGTTGTTTTTTGTCAATATCTCGGAAACGAGTAGAGATATCGCAAAACTAAGCACATTTTTGGCCCTTAGGGTCCTAAAATCACCGGTTTTAGTAGAATAGCGTATTTTTTCGTCGAAAAAAAATTTATGATTTTTTGGTCCCATACAATTTTTGACAACTTTAGGCCCCTTGAGGGACCACTTAGCCTTGAGATACGGACTTCAAATTTTGACACGATCATTTTTTAGCTGAAACGATCATTTGCCACTAACGAACTTATAACATTTCCAATTTTTGCAAAATAAGGGACGGCCTACTGCCCAGCAACCCCTACCTCCTCGTGGTACCGGCCGAAAACTATGAGCAACCTTAGGGAAGATTGGGTAACCAACCCCGGTGGGAACTTTGTTCGTAGGCTGACAGGGAAGGGGGATGGGGTGGGGTTTGCTTCGGTCTGACCTGAGACCTGAGCGTCTGTTCTTCAGGAGTAGCGGCTCACAACTACAGCATTTGATTCTTATGTTAGGAGCGGCTGATCTACGTCCGAGTGCCAGGGAAGGACTCATAGCTCAACTGTGCACTATGGTTCTCCGGAAAGTAGGGGGTTGGTGTCAGGCCCTACGAGCCAGCCGTAAAAAAACATTGTAGCGGAAAATAAGCAACAGAACAATACGAACCGAGACCAACGGCAAACGACCCCAGCGAACAAAAAGGACTTGCGATTGGAAACTCAGTACGTGGAACTGCCGATCTCTCAACTTCATTACGAGCACCCGCATACTCGCCTATCTACTGAAGGACCGCGGGTTCGGCATCGTAGTGCTGCAGGAGATGTGTTCTACAGGATCCATGGTGCGAACGTTTAGAGGTAATCATACCATCTACCAGAGCTGCGGCAACACATGCGAGCTGGAAACAGCTTTCATCGTGATGGGTGATATGCAGAGGCGCGTGATCGGTTGGTGGCCAATCGACGAAAGAATGTGTAGGTTGAGGATCAAGGGCCGATTTTTCAATTTCAGCATAATAAACGTGTACAGCCCAGCATACGCGCAGAATCTCGAAGCCGCGTTGCCAAACGAGGGCGAGCTCGATGAGGCCCCTCTAGAGGACTGCTGGAGTACAGTGAAAGCAGCCATCAACGACGCAGCCAAGAGCACTATCGGGTACGTGGAACGGAATCGACGGAACGAATGGTTCGGAGAAGAGTGCAGAACGGTTTCGAAGGAGAAGAACGCAGCGAGGGCGGTAATGCTGCAGCAAGGGACTCGACAGAACGTGGAACGTTACAAACAGAAGCAGAAACAGCAGACATGCCTCTTTCGGGAGAAAAAGCGCCGCCTGGAAGAAGCTGAGTGCGAAGAAATGGAACTGCTGTGCCGTTCCCAAGAAACACGGAAGTTCTATCAGCAGTTAACGCATCCCGCAACGGCTTCGTGCCGCGAACCGAAATATGCAGGGATAAAGACGGAGGCCTCTTGACGGACGGACGTGAGGTGATTGAAAGGTGGAAGCAGCACTTCGATCAGCACCTGAATGGCGTGGAGAACGTAGGCATGGGAGCCCACAGCAACGGAGGAAATGACGACGCCAGTGCAGCTGAACACGGAAATGAACAAACTCCCACGCTGAGGGAAGTTAAGGATGCCATTCACCCGCTCAAAACCAACAAAGCAGCTGGTAAGGATGGTATCGCAGCTGAACTCATCAAGATGGGCCCAGAAAAGTTGGCCACCTGTCTGCATCGGCTGATAGTCAGGATCTGGAAAACCGGGCAGCTACCAGAGGAGTGGAAGGAAGGGGTAATCTGCCCCATTCACAAGAAAGGCGACCATTTGGAATGTGAGAACTACAGGGCGATCACTATTTTGAATGCTGCCTACAAAGTTGTATCCCAGATCATCTTCCGTCGTCTGTCACCTAAAACGAATGTGTTCGTGGGAAGTTAACAAGCCGGCTTCAACGACGGCCAGTTGACAACGGACCAGATCTTTACCTTACGGCAAATCCTCCAGAAATGCCGTGAATACCTGGTCCCAACGCACCACCTGTTCATCGACTTCAAAGCGGCATACGACAGTATCGACCGCGCAGAGCTATGGAGAATCATGGACGAAAACGGCTTTCCTAGGAAGCTGACTAGACTGATTAAAGCAACGATGGACGGTGTGCAAAACTACGTAAGGGTTTCGGGTGAACTATCCAGTTCATTCGAATCTCGCCGGGGACTGCGACAAGGCGATGAACTCTCATGCCTACTCTTCAACATCGCTCTGGGAGGTGTGATGCGACGAGCCGGGCTGAACAGCCGGAGAACGAATTTCACAAAATCCGGACAATTTGTTTGCTTTCCGGACGACATGGACATTATTGCCAGAATATTTGGAACGGTGGCAGAACTGTACACCCGCTTGAAACGCGAAGCAGCAAAGGTCGGACTTGTGACGAATGCCTCAAAAACAAAGTACATGCTGGTAGGCGGAACCGAACACGACCGGATCCGTCTGGGTAGTAATGTTACGATAGACGGGGATACTTTCGAGGTGGTGCAGGAATTCGTCTACCTCGTATCCTTACTGACGGCTGACAACAACGTGAGCCGTGAAATTCGGAGGCGCATCATCAGCGGAAGTCGGGCCTACTACGGGCTTCAGAAGAAACTGCGGTCGAAAAAGATTCACCCACGCACCAAATGCACCATGTACAAAACGTTAATAAGACCGGTGGTCCTCTATGGGCACGAGACATGGACCATGCTGGAGGAGGACCTGCAAGCACTCGGAGTTTTCGAGCGACGCGTGCTAAGAACGATCTTCGGCGGTGTGCAGGAGAACGGTGTGTGGCGGAGAAGGATGAACCACGAGCTCGCTGCAATTTACGGCGAACCCAGCATCCAGAAGGTGGCCAAAGCCGGAAGGATACGGTAGGCAGGGCATGTTGCAAGAATGCTGGACAACAACCCTGCAAAGCTGGTGTTTGCAACTGATCCAGTTGGCACAAGAAGGCGTGGAGCGCAGAGAGCTCGACGGGCGGACCAGGTGGAGCGTGACCTGGCGAGCATTGAGCGCGACCGAGAATGGAGAGCGGTAGCCACAAACCGAGTATTGTGGCGTACTATTGTTGATAATGTCTTGTCTTAATAATGTTGAACAAATAAATGTATGTATGTATGTTAGTAGTATAGTGCCGAGTTGCAAAAATAACATTATCAATCCAACCGGTACAAGAAGACGTGGTGTATAACGAGTGAGATGGACCGATGATCAAGTGGAGGGTGGTCTGCGGACCCTTCACAGAGTGCATGACTGGAGACGCACTGCCATGCACCGAGTCAAATGCAGACAATTCATACGTACAGCAGAGGTCACTCAGGTCTTAGTGTGATCGGTAAGATAAGGTGAGGTGAGCATAAAAGGCTACATAAATTTCTTGGACAGCGAAAAAACAAAAGCTATTAAAGTTTATCCTCCTCAACAATATAAAATCAAACAGAGACAAAATTGTGACGCAATAATTTGAGAATTGCTGGTTCAAAAGCATTCAAATGAGTAGCTCTTTTTGTTTATTCCCCAACTGATGTCCTGTGTGCTTGTGTGCACACCCAAGAGGCACCCCGGCCGATTATCCATTTGGGTCCGTTCCCCGTTTGGTTCCATTCTCGAAACGATTGAATGAAAAATTATGACGTCGATTGAGTTGGCAGCCCGAAATGACAAGAACAAGCAGACCTCTCCACAGCACTGGCTGCGGTATCCAGCAGCAATAACAACGCCCAACACCGCCCGATTGTTGAGCACTGAACAGTGAGCACACATTCAAACGACGAGAGATGGCCAATCAAAGCTGCGCGGTGCCTGGTGGGTGAGGACTGAGGACGGAACCGGTCGTCGTCGTCGTCGTCGTCGGTGGTGATTGGAAACGGGAATGATAGTCGTCGTGTGCGAGGAGGTGAGCTGTCGTGGGAGTTAATTAAATTCGAATTGACCTATTTCGGGGGGATCCGGGTTTTCCGTTGCGAAAGAACAACACTCAATGGCAAACTGTTGTTTGTTGGCTATGACTTTTGAACGGGATTGTGTGGTGTGCTTGCTGTGGCTTTCATAGGTATGTCCCAGGAATCCGGACGGCACAGGGAGCTGACACATACGTGTTATTGAATTTCTGGGGACGACTGAATGGAGTTTTCGAACTCGACTGTTTGGAACTTTTTCCCTGGCAGATGGCTGAAATGTTGCTTTTCCGTAATTAAACAGCTCAAATTGGGCTTTTGCTACTTTTGGGAACTGTGTTTGAAATGGTTGTTTCGGAAATGCCATTCAACTGTAGAGTTCTGTTCTGATGTGATCAGACAGTTTTGCAAATATACATTTTAATGTTTGGTGTGTGATGCATTACTAGGATATCCATTTTGACATGGATCACAAGTGACAACAAACTCGGCACACATCTAGGGACCAAAATAAGATTATTTTGAATCTTCAGAGCTTATTGTGGAGATTGAATAGTTCCTATGACTAAATGGAATTTTTGAACTACATAGTTTGCAACTTTTTCCGTGGCAGATGCTGCTGTAATTAGACAATTTATGCGGCTATTCGGGCCCGTATGAAATTGGTCATCAAAATTAACTTATATTTCCGATATGCTTTGTTAGCTGTGTAGTGTCGGTAGCGGTTGGTTCAATTGACTGAGAATAGCATAGCACTACGTACCGTCTGTTCATTATGCGGGTTTATGCTTGCGTAACTTCTTTGAAACCCGCCAAAAATCATATGAAGCTTTCTGAAATGCCTTCGAAATCTCTCTAAACCCCATTAGACCCCATGTAACGCAACTGAGACCCTTGGAAACCCCCCGAAAAGACAACTGAAGCCCCCATGCAACGCCTTTGACCCCCCTTCTGAAACTCCCTTGAAAGGCCATTGAAACCCCAGCATGCCCTTCAAATCTCCAGGCCACTCGCCCTTCTCAAACTTCTTTGCAACCTTCAAATCCATTCAGGTAATGAATCCATTTAGATAAAAATTCCACTCAGTCAGTATTCAGTTATTCTGAGAGGAATTCTTACAGAAATTCCTTCAGGATTCCTCCAGATATTCCTTACCAGAAATCTCTACGGCGTTTCCTCTAAGCATTATTCTGAGAATTTCACGATGATTTTTTTAAGTAACCTATTGAGGCATAGTTCCTTGAAGTTTTAACAGAAATTCCTTTGGAAATATCTTCAGCGTTCACGGGGATATATAGGGTGACCAAGGGTATTATCGGCAGGTTTGTTCTCTTCGTAATGAAGGGGTTTTTATCGGCCAAATTTCCTGAAACTTGGTAGTATATTTCAGCTTGTTTAGGAAAGATTTAAGGCCAGTTTTGAGTTCAATAGGTTCCGAAAAACCCCACATGACGAATAAAACAATACGGCCGAAAATATTTAAGTTCCCCTATCTCAACTTCTAGAGATTTTCACAGAAGCTTATCTAGGAAATTCTTCAGGTATTCAAAACGGAGCTCTTTCAAAATAACGTCGACAGATTGCTCCAGGAATATTTTCAGAAGATCCTCGAAGATTTTTTCCAAAGGATTTCTCTGAATAATCATCAACATAACTTTTACGAAGTTCAGGGGGTTCCCAGAAATTCCATCGAAGGTCCTGAGAACTTTTTCCAGATATTTTTCCAGCAATACTACCCACAAGAATTGCCCTTTCTCCGTACATTCTTTTAGAGATTCTCTCAACAGTGCTTGAGATTTCTTCAGGGATTCTGCTGGAGATTTATCCTGAATTTTCTTCAGGGCTTCCTGAAAAATATCTCCGAAAACATTCTCAGAATTGAGAGATTCTTCAGTAGTTTCTACAAGGAATTTCTTCAAACGTTCTGCCATGCAATTGTCCAGAAATTCCTCTGAAAATGTCTTTAAAATACTACAGAGATTTTACCCGAAATTCTGTCAAGGATTCCACAAGGAGTTCCTAGAGAAATTTCTCCAGGGATTCCTGTAGGAATTCCTACAATGATCTTTTATTACAAATTGTTCTGTCAAAAACATCTGCTGGGATCCTTTAAGAGAAGAGCTGCCAGACATACAGATTTTTCTGTATTAAACAGATTTTTGACCTTCTATACAGACAAGATACAGAGTACAGAGAAATACAGATTTCTAAAATGTGATACAGATTTCTCCAGAAAGCATAAAATTTGAAGTTATTTTCAATAAACTTTAATGTAAACTTTATAAATTGCTGCATAAACTTCAAAAAGTGTAGGATAATTTGAACATTTTCACACAAGTTTAAGAAAAAAATAAATAAAAACCGTCAAAAAGTAGTACATTTTTGTTAATTTCTATTGAAATCTAAGACTCTCGATGTCTGAAATACTCTCAAATACGGCAATACAGAAAAATCTGTATTGATACAGATTTTTGATAAAATAATCTGGCATCTCTGCTTAAGAGATTCCAGCAGAAATGGTAACAGGTATTCCAAACGGGATTTTTTGTAGAAGTTTTTCTAGAAATTACACAAAAAACTGGAAGCACACTTGAAAGAATCCCTAAAGATATCTCTCAAGAAATTTCTGGAGCATTGTCAGCTGGTACCCCAGAAAATTAACTTTAGCTAGTACTCTTTAAAGATTCTCAGAAGAATTTTTTAAACATTTTATGGAGGGAAGCAAACTCTGTAGTTATCTGTGAAGCAGTTCCTGGATATTTGCTTTTGTGAATACCTTAAGGAAACCCCTAAGATACTTCCTTATTTCCTAGAAAAAAAAAAACATGAGAAATTTCTAGAATTATGCAAGCTTCAACATGGAAACACAAAAGTTCAGTTAATTGGGCGCAGTGACTTAATTGTCCCAACAGCGAAGTAGGAAAATAACATGGAAACATTATTTGAACTATTTCTGGTGGAATTTCTGGAGGTTCTTGGAAGAACTACTAAATATATCTCTGGAGGAATTAATAGAAGATTTGTGTATACAAATTCTGAAGGGATCAAAATACAACAATCCCAAAACTACTATCTTGAGAATTTTTTGAAGGAACAAAAAAAATGTGGAGGAATTCTTTAGAGAACCAGTAATTAATTTAATAAAAAAAAATATTTAAGAATGTTTGAACCGGATGAACTAGAGAATCCTCTTCAGGTATTCATAGAATTTTTTGAAAAATTCTTTAAAAAATGACAAGGAAGTGATTCTGGAGTAATTTCTGCAGAAATTCAGGTTTTTTTTTGAAAGCATCCGTGAGGAACTGACCGAATAAATAATGAACAATTCCTGTGAGAACTTCAGAAAAAAAATATCTAGTGAAACATCAAGAAGAATCTATTGAGAGTGTTTTAGAGGAATATCTAAATAAATGCCTCAGAGATTTCCTGGAAATATGGAGTAGTACCTGAACAAAACTTGAGACCTAAAGGACCGCAGACGATATTTTTGAAGGACTTTTTTGAAAACTCGTGGGCAATTTTTTTTTTTTGAGAATTTTCTAAAGAAGACCTTTGCAAAATTCTGAGAGAAATTCCACAAAGAATCTGTGTATGATGTATGATGTATGGAGATGTTTTCAAAGAAATCATGGTCAGAAATCATCGGATGAATTGTTGCTGTTATCCTTTCAAATAAATCTCGCGAAAATCTTCTTTCGATAAACATTTCGGAAGAAAATTGATAAATCCTGAAAGAGCAACTTAAAGAATTTCTGGCGGTGTCCCTAGAGGTAATCTTGGAGAAAATTCTTAAGAAGATCATGAAAAGGAATATGTACATTCTGAAACAATTATCGGAGGATTCTTTACAAGAACTTTAGCTGAATTCATAAAAGGAACTTTTGCTGTTTTTTTTTGCAATCATCACTTCAGCAGCACGTAATGGGCAAAGTAATATACTTCTGTTCAGATTGTCAGGCTCCTATTGAAGCATTTGCTTCCGCCGACTCTAGGTCGAAGTTAGTTATTGCTTGTCGAACTCAGATCGAGGAGCTGAATTCTGTAAATGTTGTTCTCCTTTTATGGGTATCTACCTGGCTTCATAGCTAAAGTGCAAACTTTCCGTGGCGTAGTGGTCACACGTTCACTTCAAAAGTGGAAAGTCATGGGTTCGATCCCAGCCCCGGAACTTGCAATTTTTCGTTAGTTGCTCTTCCCCCGAGAGCGGTTGACACCAGACCCTCTTCTGAGCCTATGCTTGAACGGATCCGGATACTTGCACATCGGCGAATGACAACTGATAATGGACCCCCAATCGAACTGGAAAAGGAACAAGAGCCACACATCAACATCTTCATGCTCATCATTCCACCATGGACAGGGTAGAAAAGTGTCAGCACCGCAATGGAAACCAGTTCGATATAGTAGAAATATAATAGAATTCATTTAGGCGCTGTACAAAGTGAAAATTCAGCTGCCAATTAGAATCGTTCACGCAGTGCCCTAGTGGACAAAAGTGCTGTGAATTCTTTATTACACCAACGAACCTAACCTCAAAATGATTAACAATTTTCAGGTCATTTTGACAGATGTAACATGCGCATGAAAAGGACGATGAAGTAGAATCATGATCCGTCTTTTCCGTGCATGTGTATGGTCTGTCAAAATGATCTGAGAAGTGTCAAACATTTTAAGCTTTGTTGGTGTAATGAAGAATTAGGTTAAGTGGTTGAACCATAAAAAAAGTTCAAACTTACACAGTCGCAAGTAACTATGGTCTGTCAAGTGTTTAGGATCTCCAAGAATTTCGTTGAGGAAGGGTCATCGAATCTATGAGAGCTACTAGTTGTAACTAAGATCATTATTAATGAGGTTCTTACTCTTACAGCCTCACAACAAAGCCGCTGGAGCAGATCAACTACCAAGCGAGCTTCTAAAATACGGTGGAGAAGCACTGGTGAGAGCACTACACTGGGTCATTACCAAGATTTGGGAGGAGGAAGTATTACCGGAGAAATGGATGGAAGGTATCGTGTGTCCCATCTACAAAAATGGCGACAGTTGGATTGCGAGAACTACCGCGCGATCACACTACTGAGCGCTGCCTACAAGATTCTCTCTCAAATTTTATGCCGCCGTCTATCACCGATTGTAAGAGAGTTCGTGGGGCAATATCAGGCTGGATTTATGAGTGAACGCGCTACAACGGACCAGATGTTCGCCATCCGCCAGGTGTTGCAGAAATGCCGCGAATACAACGTGCCCACACATATCTTGTTCATCGATTTCAAATCGGCGTATGATACAATCGATCGAGAACAGCTATGGCAGATTATGCACGAGTACGGATTCCCGAATAAACTGATACGATTGATCAAGGCGACGATGGATCGAGTGATGTGCGTAGTTCGAGTATCAGGGACACTCTCGAGTCCCTTCGAATCTCGCAGAGGGTTACGGCAAGGTGAGGGTCTTTCGTGCTTGCTGTTCAACATTGCTTTAGAGGGTGTAATAAGGAGAGCGGGGATAAACACGAGTGGGACGATTTTCACGAAGTCCGTTCAGCTGCTTGGTTTCGCCGATGATATTGATATTATTGCTCGTAAATTTGAGACGATGGCGGAAACGTACATCTGACTAAAGAGTGAAGCCAGGCGAATCGGATTAGTCATTAATGTGTCGAAGACAAAGTACATGATGGCAAATTGCTCCAGGGAGGAATCAACGCGCCCGCCCCCCCCTGAATTCATATTGACGGTGATGAAATCGAGGCGGTTGAAGAATTCGTGTACTTTGGCTTACTGGTGACCACCGACAACGACACCAGCAGAGAAATTCAGAGGCGCATTGTGGCAGGAAATCGTTCTTACTTTGGACTCCGCAGAACTCTACGATCGAATAAAGTTCGCCGTATCACAAAGTTAACCATCTACAAAACGCTGATTAGACCGGTCGTCCTCTATGGGCACGAAACATGGACCCTACGTGCAGAGGACCAACGCGTCCTTGGAGTTTTCGAACGGAAGGTGTTGCGTACCATCTACGGCGGAGTGCAGATGAAAGACGGGACTTGGAGAAGGCGAATGAACCACGAGCTGCATCAGCTGCTGGGAGAACCAACCATCGTCCATACCGCGAAAATCGGGAGGCTACGGTGGGCGGGTCACGTCATCAGGATGTCGGATAGCAACCCGACTAAAATGGTTCTCGAGAGTCATCCGACCGGTACAAGAAGACGTGGAGCGCAGCGAGCTAGGTGGGTCGACCAAGTGGAGGACGATCTGCGGACCCTACGCAGAGTGCGGAACTAGAGACAAACAGCCATGGACCGAGTGGAATGGAGGCGGCTACTATGTACAGCAGAGGCCACCCCGGCCTTAGCCTGGTCGATAAGGTAAGTACTCTTACAGCCTCAGGCATCTACGTTCTTCTATCAAGAGATGGGCTCTATGATTGTATAGAAGTATGCGAGAACTCCCTGGAGTTTAGGCCATCTGATACACAAGCGTGATCAGTGGTCTATTGAAGAATAATTAATGAAATTTTTGCTTGCCTAACTAGGTATGTGCTGTCAAGTGGAGAGTTCATTATCTGTTTGAGAAACTCCAAGAACTGCCTTAAGTATAGGTCATTACATCTACCAACGTAATTTATAGTCTCTAAGAGCTAAGAGCAGACTAAGATTCTTAAGCTGCTAGTACACAGGGTCAAATATTTGTCCAAAAAGAAACCAATGCTCAAACATCTTGTTTGACTCGATCGAATTTTCATTAGTGTCAAACTGATGTTGTTTCTTGAGTTCTTTCCTTGTCAAATATTTGACCCTGTGTACTACTGGCTTTACTCACATAGCCTCAGATAACTATGGTCTATCCAGTGGTGAGTTCAATGTCTCTTTTAGCGTCTCCAAGAACTTCTTTGACTAAAGGCATCGAATCTATGAGAGCTATTAGGTGTATCTAAGAGCAATATGAACAATGTTCATACTCTTACAGCCTCAGGCATCTATGTTCTATAAAATGGTGGGTTTTATGCTTGTATATGGGTATTCAAGAACTCCCTGGGGTATTTTTTTTTTATAGAATGAGAAAATCTGCAACAGATACCCAAGAGGTGGTTCCTCGGGTGATGTGGGGATCGACCCACTAAAAACTCATTCTCTCTCCTCCTTACCTTCCCGGTACACCCGTTAGGGATGACTCCCTGGGGTATAGATCATTGGATCTGTATGAGATTTATATTTACACAGCCTCATGCAACTATGTGCTGTCAAGTGGTGTGTTTATTGTCTGTTTGAGGATCTCCAAGAACATCCTTGAGTGAAGGTCATCGGATCTACTAACGTATTTAGTTACGAGCTTTATGACTAAGGTTCATACTCACACAGCCTGATGTGATGTACGCTTACTAAAGTAATTTAAAGTATGTAATGTGGAAAAGTAAAGTGACTGAACAATTCACAACACCTCCTCAACCTCCATGAAACCGTAAAATTCACCTGAAAGCCTCTGAAGCCCTCTAAAACCCCCATGGAACCTCCTGAAATGCATTGAAACGACTTAAAATGCTACGAAACGCCTCTGCAGCTCCCTAAAGCCCCTATGAAACCTTCTAAAGCACCCCGAAAAGCCTTAAAACGCTTTGAAACGCCTCGAAACGCTTTGAAAAATCTTATAAAACTTCCATGGAACCCCAGAGAAATTTACCTGAGCGTCTCTGAAGCCCCCTAAAATTCATTTAAATCCTGAATCCTCCTGAAATGCCCTGAAATATATTGGAACGCCTTGAAACGCTTCGGAGCACCTCTTACAACCCCATGAAACCTCTGTGAAACTAGCATGAGAATCCCCGAACTCTCCTTAAACACGTCTCAAATGCCTTGAAACGCTTTAAAACGTATCGATACGTCTTAAAACTCTACTGAAACCCCCGTGAAGTTCACTCGAGAACCAATGAAGTCTCCTTAAAGCCCTCTGACACCTCCTGAAGCATTCTCAAACTCGTTTCTTTGATATTGTACCGACTTTTCGAACCCTCTAAGCAGAATACCCTCTTCGAATGAGTGTAATCAGTTTCGTACCTTTTAATTCCGTCCTATGTTGCTTATCCTTTGACAGATACGCATTTTTCGACTACCACTTGTAATCTTCCTCAGTGTCCAGTGGATAGTCTGGTGACACTGAGGAAGATTACAAGTGGTAGCCGAAATACGCGTAAACGCAACATAGGGCGAAATTTAAAGGTACGAAACTGATTACACTCATTCGTTTCTTTGGATTTATTGTCTAAAAAAATGGATTCTCTATTATTGGCTTTTTCGGTTGAAACTGATTTTAGGAGGAACGTTTCGGACCTTGGTTTGGTCCTTCCTCAGGGTACTATTACAAGCTACATTTCACATACAGCTAATCATAGTGGTTTGTCTCATCTTCAACATCATCAAATTTTAATTGATCTGTATAAATGATATCAAATCGGGAGGTTATTCCAACTGATCAGCAAGGTGTTTCTAAGTTACTGCCACCTAAAGCAAAGGATTGCAGTGCTGTGCTGTTGCTCCGTATTTCTAAATAATCCGGAATGCTCGGAACAAATAGGTTTGCACCTTCCACCCACATAAGGCTCTGTTCAAATAAGTTGATAAACTGACTTGCCTCATTATACTTCCTACGTAAGCATAAGCTTGTACATATTAAATTAATAACATAAACTCTTCCCCTCTTAACTTGGCATAATAGCACACAACACTCGAGACAAATGCAAACGAAGCAATCATCCACGCAGTTGAACCTGACTTGCCCGTTTCCGCTACTCTACCTCAATTGGATAAACATTCCGAGCTCTCCCATCATACACGACCTGAAGATTAGTTTTCCCCATCAGCAGAAGGCAGACCACCTAGGCTGTTGTTGACCGACCAGGCAGTCTTTTGTTCCCACACATAAGTTTACATGCCTGTGTCGGCCGGAACGCAATAGAAACAAGGGCAATAAATTCAAAGATCGGTTCGTTCGGACAAAGTATCCTTACATGCTTGAGCATCTGAGCACTACGGTGGCTTCCGTTTACCAACAACAACGGAACAACCAGCAACCGACTCTCCCGGTTACCATCATTGCATTGTAACATTCCTTAAGCTCCAAACCCACCTCAACAATAATGGCCGGAGAGCTTGTGGCGAACCTGGCGAAAGCATAGTCGTCGTCGTCGTCGTCGTCGTCCTAGTTGTCGGAGGTCTGCGTCTACCTTGCCTAAAACCCACCAACACAACCATCGTATCGCACCAGGCCGAAGGAGGCAGCCAGCTCTGTGGCCATTCTAATCTGCTTCGGCATTATTGCGGCAATGAGATTATATGCTAATTCGAAATAATTAAATTTGAATCTTATTTGTTTTCCGTAAAACCTCTTCGACCATAGTAATTATGCGCATAGACAATATACAAACTGTCATACACACACACAGCTCAGCTCAGCCCAGCCCAGGTGAAAGAGGTTCATGGAGTCCTGGCGTTTCCCTTTTTGGTCGCTCTCCGGTTAGTGTGGCGTGGGATCCATTCTTGGGCCGGCGGTCGTGGTGGCGAAGAAAAGCCTTCCCGGGGCGGCGGGGCGTGGGTTTGTGTGACGGTGGAAAATGGATCGTTTGACGACAGGACAAGGCTTTTGCTTTCACTTATTGCCGTACGTCCGTTGATGGTCGTCGTTGCCGTCGGCGTCGTTGTCGTCGTCGGTTGTGGTTCATTGCTATATCGGGTGGTTGTGGAAGGGGAGTGATGGTGGGTGACGCAGAGGTAGTCATTAGTGGGAAAGTAATTTACCATGAATGGAGGAGCAGCAGCCCCCGTATTCCGTTCATTGGTTCTAATATTTAACGGTAACAGAACGGGAATTTTCATTACGTGCCATGAGCGTACCTGGGGATCCGTGCTTACGGGACACTTGAATCTACCGAAATGCCAGAGATGATGGGATAGATACTTGGCCCGAACCGTTTTATGATATTCACGTAGGAGACATTTTGCTTGACTCTTTATGATCATATTCCACAAGGAAACAAAACAAAGGGTCATTTTCCCAAGATATATTCGGAAATTTTCTTTTGGAATTAGGAGTTAAGTTTTTTGTAGGTAGATTATTTATGAAAATCTTGCATGCATTGCTTCAGAAATTCCTCCATGAGTTTGTTCAGAAATCCTTGAGAGATTCTTCCACAAATTTATCAAAGGATTTATTTTGAACTCCTTCGTGAATTTTGACAAAAATCCTCTAGGATTTTTTTCGAAAAAATCCTCAAGAAAATCATTTAGATTTTTAAGAAATTCTGCTAGGAAAGTTTTCGGTTCGGAGATTTCTATTGCAACTCTTCTTTTTCTTCTTCTTCTTTTTCTTCTTCTTCTTCTTCGTCTATTTCTTTTCCTTATTTTTTTTTCTTCTTCTTCTTTGTGGATCTATGTCCTCACTGGGACTTGGCCTGCCTTTCTTCAACTTAGTGTTCTTTGAGCACTTATACAGTTATTAATTGAAGGGCTTCATTTGCCTGTCATTGCATGAATTTGTATATTGTGTGGCACGTACAATGATACACTAAACCCAGGTAGTCGAGAAAAGTTTTCCGACTGGAACGGGAATCGAACCCGCCGTCTCCGGATTGGCGGGACTTACTAGACTAACTGGAACGCAGTTATTTTTTTTAATTACTCATTAAAAATATTTGAGAACTCCTTTAGAAAATCTTCTTTGCATTCTTTTCGCAATTGCACTATGGATTCCTTTAAGAAATTCTCCAGTAATTCAGAAGGTCCTCCCCAGATTTTTTTTATTGGAAAACATTTTACCAGACTGCTTTTAGGAAATTTTCCATGGATTCCTTCAAAAGTCCTTTCAGCGATTTGAACGGAAATTCTGCAGTTCACACTCCTTCTGAAAATTTTCAAAGTTTCCTCCATCAATTTTTCCTTGGAGTTTTGAGATATTTTCCTTTAGATGCCTTCAAATAATCTCTGTGGTATTTCTCTATAAATTTGTTCAAGGATTCTTTAGGAAATCTTTCACGGAATCCTCGCAAAATGTCTCCATATTCTTTCAGATACTTTTGCTGTTCGGTCTGAAAAATCTACGAAGGTTTTTTTATTCTAAAACCCTTCCAGTAGTGGTTTCTTCAGAAACCTTTCCAGGGATGCTTGAAGATTTTTTTTCCATATATATTCTCAAGAATTTTTTCGGAAATTTCTCCAAGGAATAAGGTACATTTCTCATTGGTTTCTTTTGAAACTCTGTCGGGTTCGGGGATTACTTTAGAAATTCTTCTAGAGATTCGTTTGGAAAATTCATCGGAAATTTCTACAAAGATTCCTTGAAACAATCTATCTATATATTCTTTCAGTGGATATTTCAGGAAATCTTTGAAAGATTCCATCAGAAATCTGTATATAGATTCCTTCAAAAATATCTCATAATTTTGGAGATTTCTCAGATTTTTTTAAATTTCCTCCATAAATCTTTCCATGCAACTACTTTCAGTAATTCGCATGAATTCTTTCAGAGAACCCACAGTAGTTATACAGCATTTCCTTTAGGGTTTCCTCCATATATTGCACTATATATTTCAAGGAATGTATCTGGTATTTCCTCCGAGGATAACTTTAAGTGTTTCTCCACGGATTCTTAAAGGAATTTATTAATGAATTTTTCCTAGGAAATACTACAGGATTTTCTTTAGAAATGTTTCAATAGTTTTTTATTCTAAGGATTTTTACAGAAGCTTATCCATTATTTCTTCAGAAATACATCCACATGTTTCTCTGGGAATAGTTCCAGAAAATACTCCAAACATTTTATTGAAGTAATTTTCCAGAAAATTTCCAGAAAGTTCCCTAATATTTTTTTTTTTTCAATACATAATGCCACACTGAGGACTGTTTCCTGCTATTTATTCAGAAAGTTCTTCATAAAAATCTCCTTGGGATTTCTTCAATAATTTCCTTGGGTTTTCTTTACATCTTTCTCTGGATATTCATGCAGGAGATACTTTCTGAGCTTCCAATGGGATGCCACAAAAACATTTTTTCAGAAATTCCTTGAAGGATTTTTTTCAGAAGTTCCGGCTCAGATCCCTTCTGAAATTTCTTCGGGAATTCCTTCCAGAATTTCCTCTGATAAAGGCTTAGGAATTCCTTCACGGATTAATATTATTATTATTATTATTAGCTTTATTATGGAGATTTTGAGCCCGAGGCTGGTTCATCTCCATTTCACGGATTCCTTTGAAAATTTATTCATCAATTTTTCCTAGGAAATTCACCAGGTTTTTTTATAAATATCTCCATGAGATTTTTGCTGCAAATTTTTACAGAAGCTTCTCTATTATTTCTTCACAAATACGTCCACAGATTGCTCAAGGAATACTTTTAGAAAATCCACCAAACATTTTATTAAAGTATTTCTCCAGTTTCTTTTTCTAATTCGTTAATTTTTTATCTAAAAAATTCACAGAGTTTACCGAAGAGTTTTTCAGGCGTTTTATCCAACAAATTATTCAGAATTTCAACCTGGAAATCCCCCAAGAGCTTCCAGGAGTTCCTTTAGATACTTCGTCAGAGATTAATGCAAGAGTGCTTCCTGAGCTTCCGCTAGGATTCTACAAAAAAAAATCTGCAGAAATTGTAGCAGTCAGGAGTTTTGTAAATAAAATTTGTAAATATAGTTAGTTAACAATGGAATTGAAATAGATTGTAAGAATACGCAATCCCCATTAATGAATTTGAAATGTATATAGTCCCTTAGAGTAGGCAAACGAGCACTTAATGAGGTGCAAACGCTTCCTTGGGTCGAGGCCATTTGTTTTCATGATAAGGTGGGAAAGAGAAGGCAGCACGGCTATCGTTCAAGTTATCCAACGTAGCTGTGTAGTCACGAAACTACACGAAGGGTTTCGGGAAATGACGTACTTCCGGGTGCGTCCGAGATACACTTCCCCTTATCTGAGGCTTGAAAGACTCGATCATTTCGTCCGTGATCGTCTCTTGACTTAGAAGTCCCCGCGTTTGTAAGCTAGTGTTTCGTGAGCCAATTTAGGCCAAAGTGTGCGTAGGGAGTTGTGTGCGATTAGTAGAACCTTAAGAAGCTCTAAACGAAGGTTGGCTTTTGTTTCAATCCCACAGTTTCTCGCACCCAAACGCGACGACTTCTGCTCCCGAACGGACGAAGAATTCCCGGCAATCGCCGAACCGCCGGAAGCGGACGGATCCGTCTCCATATCTGTCCGGGAGGCCCGGGGACCTTCGAGTGGAAGAATTCCACATGCTGGTTCGTCCATTGTCCAGCACAGCCGCATCATCCGCCAAAACCGCCATCGCATTGGTAGGAGCAACCGCCATTGCGTACCTCAGCTCTGTGATTGCCACCGATTGATCAGCCAAGCCAGTGGGATCATCGACCCTAGCAGCAGGTCATCGACTGCTGTTCAGTAAGCCAACGACATCTCGGTGAGTCAAAACCTTTTCTTTTTTGAACGGAGTGCGGCGTCCGTTGAGGGCGCCGCGGAGGATTTTTTTTGCCAGTCTTAGACTGAAGACCGAAAGGTAGCTGCAAAGCCAACAAACCCGCTTTTGAAGAGTCGGACCAGTTGAACGACTTCTGCGGATCAACGTCTTGGCTCCGTGAGAAATGCGTGCGTGAAACGCCATCGTTCACCACCGCCAATCAGTTTCGGGGAATAGGAGCGGAGCCCATTACACAGCTGTCCTGCCTATGAAAATGACGTCACGTTGAAGAATACAGAGAGCACTGAGCAAAGATAGTTAGATACAGGGAGGAGTTAGATATCGCACACACGCTAGGAAGTAGTAGTAGAAAGGAACGAACACGCACAATGAAACCCCAAATTTGAATGTTGTACCCTACTGTACCCAATAAATGTTAATTATATGTCGTTAGAATGATAAGTCAATAATAATCGTTTCAGTATAAGTCCAAATAAATGTAGAGTTCAGAGTTCCCTTCCTAGCCATTTGATAATTTAATTGCGTTTATCATCACACAGCATGTTAGTAGTTTCGTTGTCCCGTCCTCCACGTCAGTGAGTTTGATTGGGTTGTTGAGTATCTTCCAGGTCAGTGATCAATCTAGTGATGAACGGAGAGAGTCTGCCGATGATGAGAACTTCTCACTAGTGAGATCTTGAGGGTACGGGTGGTCTCTCACCGTTCTCTGAGTGTCGTCGTGACTGTGTAGTTATGTTGCGATAATAGGGTATTCCCGTTTGGACGTTTTAGTGCGTAGCCAGCTGGATCGATCCGTAAATCCTTTCAGGAATTTTCAAATGGACTCGCCCTTAGGGGGTCTCATCCGGGCAATATAATATCGGGCGCGTGGTCTCCCTTGTGGAGTGGCGCTTAAGCCACGCAATTTATGCTGGATCGCCCAGCAGCGGCTACAAAATTACTCCAGGGATTTTTGCAGAAATTCCTGCTCGGATTCTCTGAAAATTATTCAGGAACTTCTTCTAAAATATACCCAAAGACTTCAAATTTTTAAAATTTCTTAAAAAAAATTTCTTTAGATTTATTTGAAGAATTCTTCAAGAAATCCAACAGAAATCTCTGCAGAGATTCTTCAATAATTACTTTCAGTGATTCGGTCATAATTTTTTTTTTCAGAGTTATCTGCAGGAGCTGATATAGCTTTTCCTTCAGATATTGCTCAATCTATTTTGTTAGAAATTTATACGGAATTTCTCTGAGGATAATTTTTGGAATTTCTCCAAACATTCTTCGAGGCATAAACTACAGGAATTTCTTCATTAATATTTCAAGATTTTTTTCTGGGAAAATTTGGAGAAGCTTATCTATTTCATTGTAAATTCGTTCACAGCTTTCTCCTGGAATAGTTTCAAAAAATCCTTCAAAATTTTCTCCAGTTTTTTTTTCTAACAATTCCAAAATTTGGTTTCCTAACGTCTCTACAAAAAGTTTACCGAGGAGTGTTTTCAGCTGTTTATCCAAGAAATTCTTTAAATATTCTCTCTGGCATCCATTCAAGAATTTTCTTGGATTATCTGCACACGTTCCTGTAGATATTCATGCAAAAGAACTTCCAGAGATTCTACAAAGATTCCACTATTTTATTTTTAGAAATTTCTTCAGGTAATCTTTCAGAAATTCCTACTCGGTTTTTTTCTTAAATTCCTTCAGGGTTTCATTCAAAAATATCTCTGGAGACTTCTTCAGATGTTGATAAAGTTCTTTAAAAATTTCAACAAGGGATGTTTTTCAAAAGTTTTTTAATGATGTATTTCAAAAACGCATCTAAAATTTTCTTTAACCCTTCAGGACGCGCGCCGTTGTAAAAAGTACAACACTACCAAAAATTCTCGCTCGTCGTATACTGCGCGAGCGCGGTGCAGTTTCAGCTGCTTAATGGCGCGCGTCCCGAAAGATTAAAAATCATAAAAATATTTCAATGCTACTGGCAAAAATTGCATGAGACATTCATACAAAGAATCATGCAGAAAATCTTACAAAGAATCGTTGAGAATTGCTTCTGCGGTTTCGTCAGAAATATATCCTTGGGTTCCATCAGAGATTCCCGGTGGAATTATTTCAGATATTTCCTAGGATTATTTTTTTTTTCAGAAGCTCTATCACAAATTGCATGAAAATTTAAAGGAATCTCTGAATGAATAACTGTAGATATCCCTGGAGAATTGTCTGAAGTAATCCCATAAAAAGCTTCTGATCAGAATACCTTTGATACCAATGATACCTTTGAAGATTCCTAGAAGATATTCCTCAACTTAATCTGAGAAAAAAAATCTGAAGCAATTTTTGAAGTTAACTCTGGTAGAATTCCTGGATGTATGCCTTGGGAGAATATGTGAAAATCTCATTTAATACATTTCCTTAATTCTAAAAAAAAACAGTTCCTAGGGAAAACATGCGTCAGAAATTTCTTGTGAGATTCATGGAGAAATCTTTAATAGAATTCTGTAGGTAATTCTGAAATTGCAGGCAAGGTACTGATGAAGTTCGTGAAGAAATTCCTCAATTATTTTTTGAGGAAACCCAGAAACTGAAGACATCTCTTAAATACTTCATAGAGTATCTTTTACAATTTCTGGGGAAAAGCATACAGAAATAAATAAACATCCCGAATGATTTTTTAGGAAACCACCAGTATGAAATGAAATTTATGAAAGAAAGTTTTAAAGAATGCTTGGGAGAAGTGGCGAACCCATTGCAGGCATTTATGGAAGAATTTCTTTAAAAACGATAAAGAATAGAGTTTTTTTTTTGAAGAAATCACTGAGAGAAACTTTGAAGAAGTTCCTGAAGCATCAGCGGAAAATTATCTGAAACAAACCCTAAAGAAAGGTCTTGATTAATCCTAAGCAATCCTTGAAGGGATACCTGAGGAACTTTCGGAGAAACCACTGGTGAAAGTTCCAGAAGAATCTTTTACGAACTTTCTAAAGGCGTTTATAAATAAATGCCTAAAGGAATCCCTGATTATATGGGGCCAACCATAAATCACGTGGTCATGTAGGAGGGGGTGGTTTCGGGCAAAGACCACGGTCCATTTCAATTTAAATTGTTTTGTATGAACGAAAGAACAGAGGGGGGCGATTTGGGAATCTCCCAAAAAATGACAAAGCGGTTTATGGACAGCCCCTATGGAGTAATACCTAAAGGAAACCTCTGAAAGAATAAAAACAATTATTTCTGAAAGACCTACTGAAAAAATGTCTGAATTTGTATATGAAAACCCAAAAAGAATTTCTGAAAGAATCTACTGAAGTATTTATTGAACAATTTTCAAAAGAATTCCTGGAAAAATTCTTTCAAAAACATTTAAAGAAATACATTAAGTAATTTGTGAAGGAATTTCCTAAAGAAACCCTGAAAGAATCCCAGGAGGATTTTCTGAAGAAACTCCTCGTCGAAAACTGCACGATAAATCTTTTGCTTGAAAAAATCCTGAAGAAGACCTATGAAAAATTACTGGTGGTATTTCTTCAAGATTCTCTGGAGGAGTCCCTGGAGAAATTTCTAAAGAAATGGACAGAAACGCATTCTTAATGGATACTTGGGCGAATTTTTGGACTGATTCTAGCAGCATTCATTCCCCGAGCAGAGGAGAATACCAAGTTAATAACTACGAAATCACATAACCTGTATTTATAACTTGTTTTGTTATTGTTAAATTATCAAGGCATAGCTTTTCCATAACAATTCGGAAAAACTCCTTTTTCCAAACATTCGGAAAAACTCCTGATGAAATCCTCAAAGAAATTTTCAGAGAAATTTTAAGATGAACTTCAGGGCTAATGATCATAGGAAATTCTGAAGAAATCCTTGAAGGGATTCTATGCAGGATTCTGCAGGAATTTCTAGAGGAGTCTTTGAAAAGCCATGAAAGATTTCGTCGAAGAACTCTCGGAGAAATTACTGGAATACTTTTGAAGTAATTTATGGAAAAGTTTATGATCAAATCTGTCGACGAATTTCTGGAAGAATTTTATGACAAAGTCACTTGACAAACGCAAAAGAAGTTTTTGACGGAATCCTTAGAGAAATAAATAGAGGAATTTTAGAAAAAAAAATGCAAATATTTCTAGCGAAAGTCCTGTAGGAATCATCAGAGGAAGTTCAGGAGAAATAATAGCAAAATTTTTGGCGGAGTGCTTGTAGAATCCAGGAGGAATATTCGACATAATTCTAGAATTCAGGGAAAATCGGAGGAATTAAAACAAAATTTCCAGGAAAGGAATAATAATCTGTACAATATTTCCAATATCCCAAAAAATTTCTGCAAAACTGTTGAGCATTCTAAAAATTCTTCAGTTTCTACGCTAAAAAAAGCAAAACAAAAGTCACAAATTGCTATCGACGATCAAACTTTTTCAATTTCATGTGTTGATTTCAAAACCTTGCTCCGAAAACAATTAAAGTAGAACAGTTTATGAATTACATGTGGAAATCGAAGCTCGTCGTATTTGATAATATAGATATTACTAAAGTTCGATTTTCTTGCGACTTCAAATCTCTTAGAATGAATTAAAAGCTGAATATAGTATTCTTCGATAATTTGAAAATATTTCTTACGTCAGAGTCAGCAAGCCTCATTGGATAAATGTACGACTCGTGCTGAAAAAAAAACATTTTTCGCAACTCGTTACATAAATAACTATTTCGATAGTGTTTAATTTTTTTAAATTTTTAATAGTTGTTTGTTTGTTTGTTCCTTATTTATTTTTGTCCCCCCCCCTCGTACCTGATGAGAGGTCTCGGACATAAAAGAATAATATTTGCATCGGCCTGGGTATTATAACTTATTTAGTAACGAGTTTGATATCATAGCAAATTCTGCTCTCCGATTACTATCAATAACATATTAATATCAAAATTGGTTATGGAAATATTTTCCGAATTCACTGTTATCAAGTTGTTATTGAAACCAACAAAACAAGTTATTGAAATGGTTTTCCAGGAACATTTCTTTGTTATGGAATTTGTTATTTTGCCGCTTATGACAGACAAGTTTATAACACAATATGTTATGGTAATAACTTGAAAATAATCGATTTTATTATTCAGTTATTTTGCCCAAATAACACAGCTCCTTATGCTGTTGTTATTCCCTTCTGCTTGGGTAGCAACCCAATTCAGAAATGAGATTCGGGTGCAAATTCTTCAAGTACAAAATAAAGGGCAGCAATTCCAGTAAGTCGAACCCTGGCCAGGTATCCTGGAAAGCTGTGAAACGGAATGAGGGAGGCTGACGGTTGCGACCATATGTAGGTCCTCAGCCACTACAGGTTAGGGTATTCTAGTGAACTGTCGGAAGAAGAAAAAGACTAAGCAGAAAGAGGAACAGTGGGATAGGGCTAGTGTTAGGGACACAAAGACAAGGAAAGGTAGGAGGGCAAGTGCCAAGCACGTGGGACGCCCTCAACTCGGACTAGCCTACACAGATCGAAAAAAGAGTGTAAAATTCTATGACATATGATGCACATAATTGGAGCGTGGGTTATCGCAGAACTTTACATGACATATCATGTAAAATTCATGAAATATCATGTAAACTTCCATTATATGTCATGTAATTCAGCATGACTCTGAGATTTTACAAGACATATAACGTAAATTTACATGATATATCATGTAAACCATCATAACACTAAGTTTACATTACCAAAATTAAGTTTACATGACGTGTAAATATCATTATTTTTATCTGTGTATGTACTCAGCGGAGTTAAAGACGATGAGGAGCGATACTAAGCCCGTGGATCTTGGAGCCAATGTATTTGACGTACGTGTACAGACGAATTGATCCTCGAGCTCAAACGCAATAAATCTTGCAATGGCACCACTTATAAATGTGTGACGAAAGAGTTCATTGGTGAGGGCTCTCACTCTAAAGCTCATAAACCTGGTAGGTGATGTGCTTGATTTGTTCTGGGAAATCCATGAACAGGATGCTCTCGAAGGAAAGTCCAAGATGTCCGGCCCTCAAATAAGTCTTAGTTGACATGTCACTGTGAAGGTAAAGCAGCTAAGCCTGAACTGCTGTGCAACTGCTGTGTCAAGCTGTCGCTGAGTGGGAACGCGTTATGGATTACGCTCTTCGCGTATTCATACCGAGTACGTCTGATGAATTCAAAATGACAGCGATGTGGGCAACGAGGAATTGTTCAGTCCATGAATAAGTATCTGCATCATTTGTGGGCTTCGTGGTCGCCAAGGTCAACGGGATCTCTTTTGTAGCTGTTTATTCGCCTTTGCGATGATCAATCGTACAGTTTACGCAAATGATAGGCAGTATGACTACCGTGCTGACAGAGCGAAGGCCGGTGGTAACACTTCAATGCCTGGGCCGTGGAATGGGGAAGCCGTTTTACGAATAGAGGTTGACAGGACCCATGGGGCTAGGACTAGGGCCCATATAGCCGAGGCGGTAAACGCACGGGTATTCAGCATGACCATGCTGAGGGTGACGTGTACGATTCCCGGTCGGTCCAGGATCTTTTCGTAAATGACATGACTTCCTTCGGCATAGAGTATCTTCGTGCCTGCCACACGATATACGCATGCAAAATGGTTATTGGCAGAGGAAGCTCTCAGTTAATAACTGTGGAAGTGCTCATAAAACACTAAGCTGAGAAGCAGCAGGCTTTGTCCCAATGAGGACGTTCCGCCAAGAAGAGAGAGAGAGGACCCATGGAGAAGTAACATTTTATCTGACTCAGCTCCTTGCGGGGAGGAAAGTGCTTCATCCGGCGTAGATTCAATGGAGCGTAATGTAGCTAACCAGCTATTTCAGTAAATTAGGCAGATTATCGATTGAATTCAATTGATATATTAACACTCTGCACCATCACGTGTCCCTATTTGCCGTTTCCTCTAAGCACACCACTGCTTTTTTCAGCCCTCTTAAGTTAGCCAGGAAATTCCACAGCAAAATTCATTTCCCAAGAAAAACACACCGACGCAAGACACTCCAGCACCGACCACCCAGAGGACAGAAAAGCGATATTCACCGGTCATGCTGCTGCTACTGCAGAGATCTCATTAAAAATTGCGGTTTAGGTCCTTCTGCGTTCCAGGCATGCTGCTACCGCCTACCTGGTGTGTGTGGTGGAAAACCACAGGAAGGCGATAACCATGCCGTCGTCGCTGCCGCCCGAATACCATGAGCCGGAATATTTGCAGATGACGACAGGTTTATTCGTTTTCTGGGGCCGTATGCAGTGAGACCAGAAGAAACGGCGCACCTGTAACGAGAATTCGGTACCGGCTTCGAGTACCTACCATGGGACAATATACTTAATTGAACCAAAGGGAATGTCGGCATATTAAAAAGCAACCCAAATGGGACGTTCCAAGAGCAGAGGCAGAACGAAGTTCTACGAAGTGCATAATGGGAGTAATTTGTGTGCAGCTAGTAGAAACCGACAAGGCGACAGGACAATGTAGAGGTTTCCAATGCCGTAATAACGCCAACCAACGTCATCGTCCTTGGGGTAGAGGGTGAACTTTGACATGATGTACCGATCAAATTTCACCTTCCATAACGACCTCTTCGACAGTGTCACTGTGACCGATAGCCCGAAGGTAATATTTAGTGTACCACTGCGTGGTTTTGATATGCAATCAATAATGTCATGAATGAGAGTGCTGACACCCACCTTTACTGCATCATGTGCGGAAAGATGTCAAGTTGGAAAGAAAATCTTTGCTATTTCTTTCACTAGCGTTCACAAGGGGATTACGGTGCATGATGAGCATCCTTCATAAAGGTAGATCATTGCAGACCGCTTTGCTTTTATTTTTGGGGCTTTTAGGGCCCGTATTGCCAAAACGATACACACGCAGGTGTTCAGCAAGACCATGCTAAGAGTGACAGGATCGATTGACAGTTGGTCTCCTATTTCTTAAATGCCATTTGCAAAGGGAGCTCTCAGTTAACCCTCTAATACCCAAATTTTTGATTTTGATCTAAGTATCATTTTTCGTCATCTAAAATCGATTTAAACATGTTTTGGAAGATGATTCTTTTTAATTCTCGATTTAGTGAATTTCAGTTTTTGATTTTTCTAATTTTTATTTTTGAACATCCCCACACTTTTATATTTTACCTGGAAGCCAATTTGGGGAACGGATTTTTTGAGATGAAAACATTTTGAGATTTTATGATTATTGTTGAAATATTATTATTTTAAATTTTTTTCACAGAGAATTTCATTTTCCGTTTTATTTTAAGGAAAATAATTTTAGAGTGTATTCGATTCCCTTAAACTATTAAACAAGGATAGAATGATTTGGGAAAATTTTAAAATATGTTAATTGTAGCGATTCAATACAAAATAAACAATGACTTCTAAAAGGTGACTAAAACATCATTTTTTCAATGATTTGCAAAAAATGTAAATACGTTTTATAATACACCACAAAACATTTTGAGATATACAAAACAGTCCTAAATATCAGCCAAAAATATAATAATTTTGATTTTCCACGAAACAAAAATTACAAAAATGATCAAACTATACCCCGTCTAAAGGCGGGATTGGGAATTAGAGGGTTAATAACTGTGTAAATGTTAAAAGAAGTTAGGCTGAAGAGCAGGTTTTGCCCCAGTTGGAATGTAATACAAGAACATAAACTTGTAAATTTGTTTCATGATGGGAGAGTGTCACATGTCTCTGTCAGAGGAATTAGTGACATTTTTTCCTCAGAAATTTACATGTGTGATTCATAATCGTAATAATTTTAGGGGTAATATCAGTATGAATATAATGGCCATACTACCTTGAATTCCCCGGACTTCGCTTCTAGCTCCAACGCCCCCATATAGCAACCGCGCCTCATCCTACGCCTTGAAGGCTCAACATCGAGGAGGCATCAATCAATGTCGATGGCTGGCGGAATACACTCACACAGCTCTTTTGAGGCAAGAATATTTTTTAGATTTTTCGGCAGCAGATGCTCTTCTTTAGGTAGTGCTACGACGAGCCTGGACGAACACCATCGACGACGACGATGATAATGTTGATGGCGCGGCCGTCGTGGCTACAATGTTACGTGGGAAAATGATGACAGCCAACAGAGTGTTTCCCATATCCGGCATTGTTCGGTGCCAGAGGCGATGCCGGCGAAGACGGTCCATGACATATTGAGTTGAGAGGCTGTCAAAATGGATTTTGAAGAATATAATATAGAATTCTGCGGGTGTAGTTGATAAGAAGGTTACTGTTCGGTTTGATTACTATGGAATACAACAAAATGGGCACATATTACTTGGAGTCCTCTCCACCAGACAACATTTTGTTGCTTCATGTTTCATAAAGATTTTTTTTCGATGAGATCAATAAATTTTTTAATCTTTTTATCTAATTCCCATCCAACAGAGCAATGATCAATAATGACCGAGTTTATTTATGCACCTCGCCTAATAACTCATGTCCATTTTTGTGACAATTACTTATCTATAAATTATCTTCCATATCATAGAAAAAATATTGTGCAAGAACTATAATAACCTTAAATTAATAAAATTGAAAAATTGTCCTTCATATTCTGTTTCCGTCTAGTACACGTTTATTTCGGGAACGACCTGAACTCAATTAGTGATAACACGATACATAGGATGGGGAAACATGTGATATGACCAAACGTGTTTATTCGGGAAGTCTGTCAAACTCTTCGCAATCCAAACCAAATCATGAGTTCAAAGTACGATTGAGCAGAAAATTTTAGGTTGAGATGGATGTAGCTTTAAAATACCAAATCATATTTTTGCCCATCATGCCATAATACGACATCACAGTGCAACGAAGAAATCTTTTTCGGTGTTTCGTATGCAAAAAATCCACGCACACATTTGTTTGCATCCTCTATAGACGAAGACAACTAGTTGTTTACATTTCACCGATGGGAAAAAAGTAATTTATTTGATTATTTGAACAGTTTTTACTGTATTCTGTAGCAGAGAAACTAACTTTATAGTGCCGCAGAGCTTTTGTGGAGTGTGAATTGAAGGTTGGTTCAACAAGTGAATCTGACGGAGTGAAGACAAAATCCACTAGCGGCTGCTAGGATTATCTCAAATTATCGGCTATTTTCATCTGATATGACGAGAATTAACGCATATGACGAAGTAGCAGTGCTGTCATGGTAAAACCAGAGCAGGTTACTCAAGATTTTCAAATATCAGCGCCTGCTATACTGGTACGCCCTAAAGAAATAACATTATTTGTTTTATTAGTTATTACTTTATTAGTTGTAAGAATTTATCTTAAAATATCTAGAAAGTTCCATAGGATTACCTCCGGGGCACCACATAAAAACCTGTGGCGAGTATTTGTCAAAAATTGTCTGGAATATTTACAGAAAGAAGATTCTCGTGGGATTCTTTGAATGATTTTTACACGAATTTCGTTAAAGGTTCTTCTTTTTTCCGTGTTGGGAACATAGCACCACTGCGACCATTAAGTTGATCTATAGTGGTGTAAGATTCTTCTTAGTATCCCTTCAAGTTGCATTTTTGTCCAAGTATTTTTTGTTTTTCGGAAATTTTTAAATATTTTCCCTGGCACTTCTTCAGAAGTTTCTCAAGAAATTTATCAAACGACTCATCTTGAAACTGGCCCACGGGTTTACGCAGATTTTTTTTTACAAAATTCCACCTACAATTCTTTAAGGTATACTATATAAAAATCCTTCAAGGATAGCTTAATAAGTTCATGCTTGAATTTATTTATGTAGGGTGACAAAGGGTATTATCGGCAGGTTTGTTCTCTTCGTCAAGGGGGTTTTTTGTTGGCGAAATTGCCCCAAAATTTGGGCACATAACTCATCTTGGTTGGGAAGGATTTAAGGCCAACTTTGAGAACAACAGGTTTCAAAAAACCCCCCATGACGAAGAGAACAAAACTGCCGAAAATACGTAAGTTCCCCTATTTCTTCAAACATTTCTAGACGACTTCTCTTCCAGAAATACTATCAGATTTTTTATGAGTTTTTCATTGGAATCTCTTTAGAAATTTAGAATTTATCCTGGGATTTTATTTTAGAAATTCCTCTAAACATTTCTTTAAAAGATGCAATTCCAGAAGCATTTTTTTTCACAAAGTTTTTAAGGACAAGGTATTTGGAGTACATAGCCCAAATTTTCTAGAGCACCGTTCTTTAGAACCGTTGATCGGATTTTGATGAAAATGTATCATGCTGTTGACAGCCACTGAGCAATCAGCGTGATACATTTTTAGCCTTATCCGTTCAACAGTTTAAAAAAACGGTGCTCTAGAGAATTTGAGCTATGTACTCCAAATACCGTAAACCGGGGTCAAATTGATCTCTGGGTCGAAATTGATCAGACGATTTTCCGTTAGATAAAACATACATCAAATAGTTTCCAAGCAAATATCGTTTAGTATCGGTTCCCAACTGCACGGTAGTTGAAAAGAAATTATTTAAAATATGCTAAACCTAACCGAAAAACGTGTGATCAATTTCGACCCGAAGATCAATTTGACCCCGGTTTACGGTACCTTGTCCTTAAGATATTTTCAAAAATCTTTCTAAGACTTTCGATATTAAGTTTTTTTTTCAGAAATTATTACAAGAGTTTCTCCATAGGGTGCTTCAGGTATAACTTCATTAATTCAGGGGTTTTCTCGAACATTTATTTGAAAATTCCTATTGGCAATTCTCAGGAGTTTTTTTCTGGAAGTTCCTCCAGCTGTTTATTAAATAGTTCCTTCTGATATTCCCCCAGGCATTGCTTTGTATTTGTTCAGACCTTCCTTTAGGGATGCTTTTAGATATCATTTTTTTTTCAAAGACTCTCTCAACGATTCTTGCATATATTACTCCATTATCTATCTCATAAATTTTTTCAAGAATTTTCGGTCCTCATTACATTTCATACGTTGGTAAAAGTGATAGGTCTCGGTTTTAGGTGTGGCCGAGATAGATCTTGAAACAAGGAAAAATGGCTTAGTATTCCTAATATTTTATTCGGTGTTCACTGGTTTGAAACAGAAAATGCTAGGGTTCCGATGCATGGTCAATATCGGTATCATTTTTTTACGTTTTCGTTAAGGGATCCGATTTTGACTGAAAAAGGAGCGTGTTAAAAGCAGAACCTATCAAGCAGAATTCTTCTTTACGATTAAATTAAAGTAATACGACATGCACTACACAAAGGACACGGGGTTTACCACAATAGATCAAATATTGGTCGCAGTGGTTATGTCCCGAACGGCAAAAAAATTGAGAGAATTTTGGCACAAATTTACCAAATGAAGGAGAACGTGCCTCTGGAGCCTACCTACTGAATGAGGGAATTAAACTATAGTTCCCATCTTGAATTTTTAAGCCATGTAGAAGTTTTCGCTAATTTGGTGTTTTATTAGAAATACCCAGCTAAAATGATTGCTGTATAAGAGTTGAACAAGCCACTCTTAAGCAAACTTTAGATTAAGAAACTGTTGTTCAGCTACTTCTGTTTCTTAGGTATAAACTCATCACTATATTTGTGTTTTAACTCAAACGTTTTTAAGGTGAATATATAACGAAGCCACCCCTAGAATTTTCAAGAGCACTGTTTCGTCCAGTGGTTGACTAGGCCCCTACGTTGTGTCTTCTTTCCCCCGGGGACAAGACGAAGAACGAACTACTCTTCTTGATTACTCCAGATTTATTGCGCACCACAGAGAGGCAGTGCTCCTGCTCTGTGGTGATACTTTGCTTACAACCAAAGTTACATAGAACACGCTGTCGCTTATATAGGCGACAGCGATAGTACGGACAATATACAAATCAAATAAAGTGAATAGATGAATAGCAGCCGTGCGCTGCTCTGCTGCGTATAGGGAGCCCGACGCACGATCAGGCTGCTGCGGAGTCAATGCGGTGTCTGTTCAATGGGCTGCTTCTGGACACGCTCTGCATGCTAGAAGCAGCCAACGACGACGCCGGCGACAGTGCGAGATCAAACATACTCCCGCCCGAAAACAACTGTTTTCCAATTTGCTTCTGCGCCGAGCGAGCTGCGGCGATCGTCGATCGATCGGGCACTGTAGGTAGAAACACACATGCTGAACTACCTGCGATAATGCGCTCGCTGCTGGCTGGTGGTGTGGCTTGGAGATGATTCAATTTGCTTCAATTCTGCTTGCTCCGGTCTGGCTGATGCACGGACTAACTGATGCGTATGGTGAACGGGTTTAGCGAATTTTGGTACATGACTTTGAAATTTCTAATTTTTTCCCGCACAACTTGTACTGCTCAATGGCGCAGAAAGATTGCGCCATTGAGCAGTACAAGTTGTGCGGGAAAAAATTAGAAATTTCAAAGTCATGTACCAAAATTCGCTAAACCCGACAGTTATAGTTCGACTAAACATAGGACAAATAACGACACAAATATTTACCCCCTGAAGAAGACACAATCCCCGTGTCGAAACGTCGGGCAAATAAAGAACGTCGTTTGTTCAATAAATGACTGCGTAGCCAAACATAATCAATTAGAAATGCTTTCAAAGATTCCTTAAAGGACTTTTCAGCAAATGCTTGGCCTTTTTTGGAGGATCTTCAAAAACCCCCTGCATGAATATCTCAAAAAATTCAGGAGGAATATCTTAAGACATCCCAGCAAATATGACTGATGGAACCGCAAGAGCAGCTTAAAAAATCTTATAGGAATTTCTCCAGAAATAACTGAATGAACTTCTCAAAATATTCTTTGAGAAACCTTGGGCATTATTTTAAAGCAATGTCGGATTTAAAGAGAATACTTTAGAAGAATTTCTGGAAACTCCATGGAAAAACTTTTGAGAAACTGCTCCTGGGGAACGCACTCGGGAAACTATTTGTGGAATTCCTAGAAAAATATATTAAGATATTTGTAGGAAAGCTCCTGAAAGGCTTTTGAAAAAAAAAAAATCTTAGAGGATTTTCTGAAAGTATTGTTGAATAAATCTGTGGACGATTTTCTTAAAAATCCTTAATATCTAGAGACGCGCATAGATAAGCATCTACAAAGATGCCTAGAAAAAAAACTTGAGATATTTTTAAAAGAATTTCCGTGGAAATTCCTAGGAAAAAACTTATGTGGAAACGTTAGATAATTTTTTGGTGAAATCTTGAAGGAATCTCTGTATAAACTTCTGCTGCAATCTCTGAAGGAATTATTGCCCAAATTACTGAAAGTAATGTTGGACGAATTCCTGCAGGATTTTCTGGATTAATCCCTGTAGCAGTTTCTAAACACATTCATATGGTAATGAGCCCAGTTTTCTCAAGAAATACCTGTACGAATTTCTAAAAAAATACATGGAAATTTTTTTGAAGAAATCACTGGAAAAAATCACTAAAGAGTGTAAAAGTTTGTTTTAGAGAAACTTTTTCGTTCTCGGCATTTTTCTCTTAAATTTTTAATTAAAATTTTTAAAGAATCCTTGGAGAAATTTTCGATGATTATTTCAAACGAATTCATTGAAGAATCTCTAAAGTAATGTATGATGGAGTTTCATAATAAACCTATAGAAATCAACATAAAATAATTCAGGGAAAATTTCACGAGGGAATGTCAAAAGAAACCGCATAAGAAATTTCGTAGAGAATTCCAGAAAGAATTTCTAAAAAAAAATGCCAGACGAGATTTTTTCTTACAGATTTAAAACCAGATTTTAAACTTGTAGATTTTAAGAAAGAATTTCTGTAGGAATACATGGATTTATTTTGAAAGAAATCCATAGAAAATTTCCTTGGACTCCTCGGACAAATTTGTGGAGGAATATCTTTAGGATTTTTCAAGGCTTCTCCAGGGAAATTTCTAGAAAAATCCTTGGAAGAATTTGTGATAGTGATAGAATTTTTTGATACCGATTGTAAAATTCCGATGTGGAAGATTTTTCAGAGAAATCTTTAGCAACATTTCTGGAGAAATCTTCTTAAATAATCACTGGAAGCATTTCTGAAAAAAATGCGTAGAAACATTGAAGTGGTCCGCAGAAGATTTTGCAAAAAAAAACTTTCTAAAAAAACGTTAAAGACTTTCCGAAAGGAATTCCTTAAGGACAGACTTGTTAGAATCCCAATAAAGCCTCCACAATGGCCGACTTTGAAACCAACTCACGATTTCGAGGGCACAAAACTCTTCGTAAACGAAACCAGCGCACCCGATCTTATTATTTTAAGCTTATTATAAGTGAGCAAGAACATACATACATACAAACAATGCAATATTATGGGCTCCTTACTGTTATGAAGCTTATTAGTTGATAAAACAACAACTGTAACTTTCAGAAGACTTGTTGGACATGATAGATTACAAATCATAGCTTTCAATGTAAGAAGTTACCGTTACGGCTGTTCGAGTCCGTATGAAGTTGATCATCAATATTAACTTCTTTTTCTCGATCAGCCTAGATAGCTGTGTAGTGTCGGTAGCGATTGTCTCAATTGGCTAAGAATAACACTACGGACCGCCTGTTCCGGTGGTAAGAATCCACCAACAGGTGACCCCTAATTCATGGTGTGATGCGGCTTTATGCTTACCGTGCCTAGGAATGAATGGCTAGGGGGGTCTAATAAAAACCTAACCGCTAACGGAGCCTGTGGAGTACCAGGGCGCCCTCCACAGTATGTAGCCCTTACTGCGCTAACCGGAGCAATGGTGCAGTGGACCTTGTGTTTCTCCGAGACAATCAGCTGCCCTTCTTTAGTCTCACTTGAGGCTAAATAAGGGCGGGATTATGAAGATGTTGTTAATTAGTTTAAATTTTCACCTATATGGTTTCGCATTATGCGATTTACACAGTGTATTCTGTGTATCCTCGCCTTTGGCGTTTTCCAATCGATTCCGATTTGGTTTTATTGTTGCTGTTCTTTGTTGTGCTGTTGTTGTGAAGAGTTTAATCTTACCTAGTTTGGGTAGTGGCTACGGTTAAGATAGCTCAGATCAATCTTCAGCATAAAAGAACAGCAACGATCAATCTTTGCAGACTTATGCAAAATGGTACAGCCCAAGTGGCCTTGGTACAAGAACCTTACTTTCGTAAGGGAAATTTCTATCTAGGAAACCTTGTGAACCCGGTGTTTGCCACTTTCAGTAAACATGAAATGGCAAACTCGCGTGTCATGCCTCGAGCCTGTGTGCTTGTCAACAACGCAATAGTTGCTACACTCATCTCTGAACTAACCACCAGAGATGTATGTGCTATCACAATTGATGTATCTGTTGGAAACCTCAACAGGAAATACGTCTATTGTTCTGTGTATTTACCGCATGATGAACCATCCCCTACGGATGCTTTCAAACAAGTCATCGCATACTGCACTTCAAAAGGCCTTCCGCTAATTGTTGGCAGTGATGCTAATGCTCACCATATCATCTGGGGCAGCTCAGACATTAACTTGAGAGGCTCCAGTTTGATGGAGTACTTAAGTAGTACAGATCTTGCATTACTTAACATAGGCAACCGCCCAACCTTCATGGTATCTGCTAGAGAAGAAGTGTTAGATATAACGCTTTGCTCTAGCAGAATTAGTCACGAGCTGACCAACTGGCATGTGTCAGATGAAGAATCTTTATCTGACCATCGCTACATCTTTTTTGAACATTTAAATGTTACTTCGCAAACATTGCGTTTCAGGAATCCTCGGTCAACAAACTGGGATCTTTATACTGATTTGGTTGCAGCCAAATTTCATGGATATTCACCATCCATTGACACTCCAAGTGATTTAGATGATGCCGTTGATACTACAACGACCTTCATCATGGAAGCTTTTGAAGAAGCATGCCCTCTACGGTCTGTGAAGATCACAAGAGGAACCCCTTGGTGGAACTCTGATCTGGCGAAACTCAGGAAACAATGTAGAAAGAGTTGGAACAGACGACGTTCGGCTGGTTCGGAGGCTTTCAGGTCGGCTCGCATGGCCTACAGGAAAGCTCTCCGGTCTGCTGAACGATCCGGCTGGAAAAACCTTTGTACAAATGTTTCCAGCTTGAGTGAAGTCAGTCGGTTAAACAAAATCCTTGCGAAATCTAAGGATTTCCGGGTGAACGAACTTCGTTTGCCAAATGGCGATCTGACTTCCTCTGATGAGGAAGTTCTGGAATGCTTATTCAGCACACACTTCCCTGGATGTGTAGATATTACATCTTCGGATGATCCTGATGTCTTTTCTTGTAGTTATGATTCTTTAGCTTCGGCTCGGAGTATTGTAACTATAGAATCGATTGAGTGGGCTCTTAATAGCTTTGCTCCTTTCAAATCTCCTGGGGCAGATGGGATTTATCCTATTTTGCTTCAGAAGGGATTTGATTATTTCAAACATGTTTTGAAAAAACTACTTGTTTGCAGTTTTGCTACAGGGTATATTCCCAAATCCTGGAGGGATATTACTGTAAAGTTTATTCCGAAAGTGGGTCGTGCGTCGTATGAAGAAGCAAAGAGTTTCAGACCTATCAGTTTGACCTCTTTTCTTCTGAAATGCTTAGAACGCATTGTGGATCATCACATCCGTGATGTTCATCTGGCCAACGTGCCTCTTCATGTGAACCAACATGCCTACCAATCTGGTAAGTCCACTGTGACTCTTTTACACAAGGTTGTTTACGATATCGAGAAAGCATTCGCTCAAAAGCAATCTTGTTTGGGTGTTTTCTTAGATATCGAGGGTGCCTTTGACAACGTGCCTTTCGATGCCATATTGGAAGCCGCACGGAGTCATGGTATATCTCCAATGATTTCCAATTGGATTCACCAAATGCTCAAAAACCGATATCTCTTCTCGACATTGCGTCTAGCAGGGATTAGGAAATTGAGTGTTTGTGGATGCCCCCAAGGGGGAGTCTTATCACCGCTTTTGTGGAATCTCGTAGCAGATACGCTATTGAGGCAACTCAATAATAGCGGTTTTCCTACTTATGGTTTTGCCGACGACTACCTAACATTGTTAGTTGGTATGTGCATCAGCACCCTTTTCGACCTGATGCAAAACGCCCTTCAGGTAGTTGAGGGTTGGTGTCGCCAAAATGGCCTTTCGGTTAATCCGAGTAAAACATCTATTGTTCTTTTCACGGAAAGGCGAAACCGTAATGGCGTTCGACCTTTGCGTCTCTTTGATTCTGAAATCGATGTGACTGAACAGGTAAAGTACGTTGGAGTCATTCTTGACTCCAAGCTTTCCTGGACACCTCACATTGAGTTCAGAATCAAGAAAGCTTGTATGGCCTTTGGGCAATGCCGGCGTACTTTTGGTACAACTTGGGGTCTAAAACCCAAGTATATCAAATGGATCTTCACAACTGTGGTTCGGCCAATATTGGCTTATGGATGTCTTGTGTGGTGGCAAAAGGGTGAAGTGAGAACGGTCCAATCAAAATTAGGCCATCTCCAAAGGATGTGCTTAATGGCGATGTCTGGGGCGTTCTCTTCAACTCCTACGGCAGCGCTCGAAGTTCTCTTTGACGTTGCCCCACTACACATTCATCTCAAACAAGAAGCCCTTTCTTGCACTTACCGGTTACGGGTACTCGGTCTACTAGAGGAAACTCCTGTGAACCGCACATCAACACACACCTCGTTGTTTCCACTTTTAGTGAATTGGGACAAAATTGTCCTTGCTCCAAGTGATCTTACAATTGCTTGTAATTTTCCATATAGGACATTTTCCACGAAATTCCCTTCCCGGGAAGAGTGGACATCTGGTTATCTGGAAAGAAGTATTTCAGACGGCATCGTATGTTACACTGATGGCTCCCTTCTCGAAGGTCGAGCAGGTGCTGGTGTTTATTCTCGTGAGCTAAGGCTGTATCAGTCTTATTCACTTGGTAGACACTGCACCGTTTTTCAGGCCGAAATCTTTGCTCTTATGTGTGGAGTGCAATCAGCACTTCAGCAGCACGTAATGGGCAAAGTAATATACTTCTGTTCAGATAGCCAAGCTGCTATTAAAGCACTTGCTTCGGCCAACTCCAGGTCGAAGATAGTTATCGCTTGTCGAACTCAAATCGAGGAGCTGAATTCAGCAAACGCTGTTCACCTTGTATGGGTACCTGGCCATTCTTCCATCGCTGGAAATGAATTGGCTGATGAGTTAGCTCGCACTGGAGCATCACATGACTTCATTGGCCCTGAGCCAGCTATTCCGGTATCCAAGTGTTGGGTAAAGCTTCAGATTGACATCTGGGCTGCCACTCAGCACAAACAATACTGGAATAGTTTGGAGTCATGTCGTCAAACCAAATTGTATAGTGCTGAGCCATCTCTACGGGTGGCGAAGTATCTAACTAATCTGTCTAAGCAGAATTGCAGCATGCTGGTCAAAGCATTGACTGGCCACTGCCGACTCAGCTATCACATGGCGAATATTCAGCAAGCTGATTCATTTGCCTGTGATAGCTGTGAATCCGATTATGGAACTTCATATCATTTGATATGTAACTGTCCAGTTTTCGCGCAACTGCGTTTCCGAGTATTCGGTAAACACTTATTAAGTGAAACTGACTTCAGAAACCTGAATCTTCAGGATATTCTGTTGTTCTTAACCCGCTGTGGTAAAGAGCTATAGGCTCTCTTTCGCTTTATGCGTTATTACAGTGCCCTTTTCAGGGCGCTGTTTGAACCCATTGTGGTACGCTTGTGCGTTAGTACCCTCTTCCAGGGTATTTTTCCTATTTCCCTACCTGTCCCTATCCCCATCCAAATCCTTATTCCTTCCTTTTCCCTCAGGTAGATGATGAAATAGGCTGTTATTTTGGCGATGGCACAAATGTCCCAAATGGAGGATAACGTGCCTCTGGAGCCGGCCTTCTGATACCTGAAGAAGTTACCGTTACACTCGTTAACTTTGGGATCTAAACTCAAGAACAGTTTGGATGACCTAGGATATCCCGAATGATCTGATACTGTCTATTGAATTTTAGAAGACTTACTGGACATGATAGATTACAAATCGTGAATTTGCATAAAGAAAAAAGTTACCATTACACCCGTAGACTTATGGATTTAAACTCAAGAACAGTGGATGATAGGATATCCCGGCTAATGAGATATTGTCTATTTACCTTTCAGAAGACTTGCTGGATATGATAGATTACAAATCGCAGCTTTGTATAATGAAATCAGTTACCGTTACAGCCATAGACTTAAGGATCTAAACTCAAGAACAGTTTGGATGACCTAGGATGTCCAGGAAAAAATATTCCGCATCATATTCTACCGTTTTTATACTTATTCAATACACTACAGAAAAACGTAGAAATAACTCCAAAAGAACGCTTGGAAAAAATCCGGCTTCAAATGTTACCAAATTAGGATAGTAGTGTGTAATAATACACAGAACACCTAGTTTAAGTTGATGAATGTAAAAATCTATTGAGATACCAATAAAGATAAAGAAATGATTCAACCTCCCCAGTAGAATAGTTTTAGAACCCAATGCATAGAAAGTTCATGAAAATGTAGGACAAACTAGTTTTAAATTTTACATGCTTATTGTAGAAACGTATCAAATATGTCAAAAAAGTAAATCCGATATATGATATTACGAGTCTAATGGAATATTTTCTGACAAGTAACGCCCGAAATTTCATAACATGCAACGAGATAATCCATGCAGTTTCACGAAACCACTCAAACCCGCATGCATCCCATCAAATCAGCTGCCTTACCATAGCGCCGAGGACGCGACAGCGTCCATGATACCGTGGCCATCGTGGACCAAAACGAAATTAGATTAATCTCTTTACTGGAAATTTCAATTTCCTATGAGAGCCTGTTTCGCCAACCGGTATCGAACGTTGGTGAAACAGCGCGCCGCCCCGGTGCTAGTGTTTGAAAGCCACACCACCTCTTCTATCCTGGTATAGTCCGTTGCCATCAGTTCCAGTTATCCGCCACAGCCGACGGCGACGGCGACACGACAACGACGACGACGAGTGGTTGGTTGGTTGGTGCAGTTTTAGGTGAGACAGACCCCCACGACTGGCTCTCACGAAATTGAATATCGATTGCAATCCACCACAATTGGGTTTTAAGCTATGGTTTCGCCGTCAGTTCGTCGCTCTGCAACTTTTCCCAGCCATGGACTGGGAAACAAAAACTAGAGTGGAGGTTCGTTCCCGAGTGCCGCCCAGTTCAGGGTGGACGGTTGCGATGCGATGGCGAAGTTTCGAGGGTATTTTCGAGTCCTGAATGGAATTAGAATTCTACGCGGAAAGCGAAATAGTCATGCCAACAATGAACGGGTGGATGCCGTTCGAGGAAAAGCTGTGGCGCAATAATTGAAGCATGGGGATGGAAATTCATGGCATTTATACAACATATTGGATTCCGCGGGAATTATCCGGCTCTTGAAGTTTTGTTTAGAGATATTCAATGAGAAATGTCTGAAAAAAAGAGTAATATAAATGTTTATGGAATTTATCACGAAATCTGAAACGTGAAATCTGTGCTGCTGTATGCCAGTGAATCCTGGTGTGTATCAGTGGAGAACACTCAACGACTGCAGGTCTTCATCAATAGATGTTTGCGGTATATAATTCGTGCATGGTGGCCTTACAATTTTATTTCTAACGTGGAGTTTCATCGTCGATGTCGTCAAAAGCCAATAGCGACAAAAAAATCGGGAGCGAAAGTGGAGTCTGGTACATTACCAATGAAATATCTTGCATTTTTTTTTCTAACTGAAATATGTCACCAAGTATGTCTGTTTCGCCATAGTATATCTTTTTTTTCGCTACATCATAGCGTAAAACATGAAATAAAAAGGTGTTGTTCTATTCCGCAATTTTCGGTACAAGGGCCAGAGGGAGCGACCTATTTTAACAAAGCATCTGTTAAATATTTTCGTTGAAAAAGCAAACCAATCAGGCTTCACTTGCCAACAATAGCCGTGGTTTTTGTGCCGCACACTGTGGGTTTCACTTTCAATGTAACGTGTTTCAGAAAAACAACCAACCACGAACAGTTTGAACAAAAACATCTATGCAACGGGCTGCAATGGGTGTTAGATATTGTTTCCTGTTTGTTGAAACACCGCGCGCGTGGTCCATCGCCCAGCGACTATCCCCACCACCTCCACGAAGAATTGAGGTCGACCCATCATAACCCCTATTCTGATGAATCGAGGGGGTTTGTGGCTTCAATGAAGTCCAGTCGTTTAAGGGTGGCTCGTTTACACTCGGGATTGATTTCACGTGGATTACCGAGGAACGCTTACGCTCAGTGTTGCGAATACTCACTTGCAAGAATGATACTCACTTGCTTCTATCTCAGTCCAGAAGTATGCTATCAAAAAATGATGTTTGAAGGGCTTTTAGATTATAGTTCAATTTAAAAGTTTGCTGAATGAAGTAAAGGTCGCAGACGCATACCAAAGTTGTGAGTGAGCTGTGAGTACGAGGTGAGTAAAATTCGTGTAATTTATGCTCACGTTGTGCTCACAGCTCCCTCACGATTTTGGTATGCGTCTGCGACCTTTACTTTATTCGGCAAACTTTTAGATTAAACTACAATCTAAAATCCCTTCAAACATCATTTTTTGATAGCATGCTTCTGGACTGAGATAGAAGCAAGTGAGTATAACTTTTCGCAAGTGAGTATTCGCAACACTGCTTACGCTAATTGAATTTTGCCATTGGTACCTACTACTAAATACAATGGTAAACTTTGTGAAACTCGATCAACGACCACTCAAGAATTCGTTAGATTCTAGTGGGTGAACGGCGAAAGAATATCGAATATGCGTTTTAGTAGGGTGAAATTGATGATTAATTAATTTAATGACACTTTCCATAATATGTTTCATGTGCTAATCATTAGACCTGAATCAGTCCATTTCTATTTTAGCTACCTCTAATCTAGAGCTCTAGAGCACCTCTTTTCCTTTTTCGCCTTTCTCGTACACTAAGTGTACAGTCAGGTCTTTTTTTCACGCGGTTTTCATTTACGCGGCCGCGGTACATCAAGTCACGGTTTTTCCGACAACTTCATGACCAGTTATCAAGGAAGTAGGCTAATACCACTTTAGGGACTGTCAGTAGTGCCGAAACTAGTTCCGGATTGATGTTTGCGAAACATCAAAGCGCGGCTGTTTTGATAACCTAATAAATGTTAGCAAGCAAATAGGCTCAGATTATTTAAGAGACTTCCGGTAGTGTTCTACAACCGGTTCTGGGCCGGAAGTGAAACCAAACCCATGCACGCAATACCTTAAATCTCGGATTTTTAGGTAACATGATGAACAGTTGCAAGAAAAAAGACGCATGCCATATGTTACGGAACCGATTTCAGGTGTCCCACCAGAAATGGTGAAATGTAAAAAAGAACCAATGCATGCGACATATAAATGACTTATTCAGTAACATGATAAACGGTTAGCCAGCAAATACTCACAGACCATATTTAGGAGAACCGGTTGTGTTCCAGAACTGGTGATGAGACGCTGGAAAAGGGTAAAATAGAAAAGGGTGGCTCCAAAATCCCCCTTAAACCCCCCGGGGACTCCATGTAACGCACCTGAGAGGCTTCGAAACCCCTGAGAACTCCCCCATAACGCTTCCGTAACGCCTCTGAATCACGCCGAAAATGGACTGAAACATCCTGAAATGCCTCAAAAAATCCTTCTAAACCAAAACCCCTAAAACCACTTCCATATCCGCCTCTGAAACCAGCCAAAAATGCTCTGAGACTTCCTGAAATGACTCCGAAACCCCCGCAAGACCCACTTGGACCCCATGTAACGCACATGAGACCTTCGGAAACACCCATAAATGAACCTGTAACCTTCCTTTGCTCTCCTTTGTAAACACCCTTTCGCCGCCGTTTCAATAGTTGCCGTCATTATTAAATATTCTTATGCACAATATTGGTTCTGAGTAGCTTTCCATAAAACGGTGCATAAATTAAAAGTGCATAAAAATAACATGCATAAAAAGGGGTATTAGTGTACCCATAACTTCACTCAGCGAAGTAGTTGGTTGGTTGCCACTATTCGCAGTGCTGAAGTTGTATTTTTTTTTTTTCAATTGTCTTGGTACTCTGTTCCCTGCACCAATATGGTGTTCGTTGAAGTGTTGCTTCCACCATTCAAACAGGTCATCATTTCAATGTGACTTGGCTTACCAAAACGGGCCATGCAAGATGTAAGGAAATCATTTTACATATACAAACTAACCTCTAATTTTCGGTTTTATCATTTACCACCATTCATCTGCAAGTTTACCTGGAAAGATAAGAAAATATGAAGATTATTAATAATCATAAGAACATATGTATGGAATTTCATATCGCGAATCGAATCAGTGGTAAAATATGCCACTTGACGTCTTAACTGCTAATATAGGTTTCAAGTTCTGTAAACTAGTGAAGATGATAGCTACTTCAAAATAAGAAAAACTATCCAATATGTACACCCTCTCCTTCCCTTACTTGGAGTAATCCAGTATCAGGAAAAAATCTCTCAAAGAATCCTGGAAGGAATTCCTTAGAAACCCCCGGAAGGAATCTCAAATAGAGCCTTAGTAAAATTGGAGGAATTCTTGGAATAATTCTGGGAAGGAATCACGAGAAGAACCCCTGAAATAATTCTTAAGGAAGCCCAAAAGCATCCCTTGAAGGAGTTCATGCAGTGATCCCGGAAAGAATCGCTGAAGGAGTCCTTCAGAAATCCGTGAAGAAAATTCAAAAAGAATCCTGGAATCAGCGGTGATAGTATACATCCTTGCCTCACTCCAGCAACGACCCGGATGGGATCGGACAAAACACCGTTGTGCAGTACTCTGCACGAAAATGCCCTGTACTGTGCTTCAATAAGGTCGATGATTTTCTCAGGGAGACCCTTGCACCTGAGGGCTTCCCCCATGTTTCCGTGATTGAGACGGCCGAAAGCTTTTTCGTAATCAACGAACATTAGGTAGAGAGACTCTTGGAATTCATTGATTTGTTCCACAATGATACGGAGCGTAACAATGTGGTCCACACAGGATCGTCCGGCACAGAATCCTGCTTGCTGCCGTCGGAGAGCTGCGTCGATCTTCTCCTGTATCCGGTTAAGGATCACTTTGCAGAGGACTTTGAGAACGATACACAGTAACATGATGCCCCGCCAATTATCGCATACAGTCAGGTAGCCCTTTTTGGGTACCTATACTAAGACGCCTTGCATCCAGTCGGCCGGAAATGTCGCGGTTTTCATATGTTGCAGAATAATTGATGCAGTAGTTGTGCGGATACTACGGGGTCAGCTTTGAGCATCTCAGCTGATATGCGATCGACCCCTGGGACTCTGTTCGATTTCATGTTACGGATGGCTGTTTTTCTCTCCTGCACTGCTGAAGCTTCGGTGTTGACGCGGGTAATGCGTCGAATCCTTGATCATACTGAGGTGTTGATGGCGTGACTGACACCTGAAAAAGGTTTCCAAAGTGCTCGAGCCAGCGTTTCAACTGGGCAGCCGGGTCGGCCAGTAACTGTCCAGACGTGTCTTTCACGGGCATCGTAGCATTCATCTTAGTTCCACTAAGGCGACGTGAAAAATCGTAGAGGAGATGGATGTCGCCGGTGTTTGCGGTTTTCTCGCCTTCGTCGGCTGGGAAGTCCGCCTACGCTCTTTGTCCCGTCTACATGAGTGTTTCACTTCCTTCTGGAGAGCCGAATAGCCCTGACGGACTACGGCTTCTGCTCCTCGTGTTTTCGCTCGCTGTATCGCGGCTTTGGCGTTCCTTCGCTCCTTTATCTTCCTCCAGGTAGCATCAGTAATCCACTGCTTTTCCGGGTGGGTTCTCTGGGTTATTCGCAGCACGGTTCTCTAGCTCCTCTACAAAAGACCTTTCACCGCAGCGTCTTCCGGTTGGCGTCTGATTTTCCTCTCCTGTCGATGGATCCTAGCAATGCGCAGTCGGATCTCGCCGATTAGGAGATGATGGTCGAACGCAATGTCGGCGCTACGTTTGTTCCACACATCAAGAAAGCTCCGTCTCCATTTTCGGCTAATGCAGATGTGGTCGATTTGAATTTCCGAGACGCCATCACGGAAAACCCATATCATTTTGTGCACTGGTCGATGAAGAAAGAGCGATCCCCCAATCACCGTGTCATTGTTGCCACAAAACTCTGCAAATAGCTCTCAGTTTTCGCTCATTTCTCCGAGACCATGGCGTCCAATTGCGTGCTCATAGTCCAAGCTGTCAGAACCAACCTTCACGTTGAAGTCGCCCATGAGGATCTTGATATCACCTTTCGGAATCTTGTCCACGACAGCATTCAGTTGACTGTAAAAGTTCTCTTTGTCATGCCATTCGGCAGCATCGGTTGACGCGTAACATTGGATCATGGCAAGGTTTCGAACCCGTGTTCTGAATCTGGCTACAATTATCCTGTCATCAATAGGTGAGCGCTGAGCAGGAAACCACCTCGTAGGCCAGATTATAGCAGCATTTGACCCGACGCCAATCTGTGTTTTCTAAAGTTCGGCCAACGGGCTTCGCTCAGTCCTAGGATCTCAAGCTTCATACGGCATGCCTTATTGGCTGGTAAACCATTCCAAGTACCAATTCTTGCTCGTTGTTTCGCGCTAAAAGTCGTTGCCGTTGAATCAGTTTGTAATCTTTCATTTTCGGTTTCTGTAACGGTGTTTGGGTTTCGGAAACATTAGGTTGTTGGCCTAAAAGGGCCCATATAGCCGAGGCGGTAAACGCACGGGTATTCAGCATGACCTTGCTGAGGGTGACGGGTTCGATTCCCGGTCGGTCCAGGATCTTTTCGTAAAGCAAATTTCCTTGACTTCCTTGGGCATAGAGTATCTTCGTGCCTGCCACACGATATACGCATGCAAAATGGTCATTGGCAGAGGAAGCTCTCAGTTAATAACTGTGGAAGTGCTCATAGAACACTAAGCTGAGAAGCAGGCTTTGTCCCAGAGAGGACGTTACGCCAAGAAGAGAGAGAGAGAGAGAGAGAGAGAGAGGTTGTTGGCCTAAGGTCCCCAATCCACCGTGGTTGTGCTGCCTCCTTAGGTATAGCTTCCGGTGGAGGAGCATTTCATAATCAGCCGCTGGATGCCAGACAGACGCTGTTTGAGCCTCACCTCCTTGGTGAACAGATTCTCGGGTCGTACCTCCTCAATCTAGCTGAAGTCAGAAGGACAACAGAGCTCAGGCTGCACTAGCAGCTAAGCACACAACTCTTAGCTAGCTGTCTTTGTCATCCCCGAGCAGAGGAGAATAGCAAGTTTATAACTACGAAATCACATAACCTGTTTTTATATCTTGTTTTGTTATTATTAAATTACACAGCGTAACAAAAATTACCTTTTTGTCTGTCTCAAGAGCAAACTTATGTGTCTCCGAAGGATTTTGGGCCGCTGAATCCGAATCCGGGCTCAGATTTGCTCTAACACGTCACAATTTTGAGCTATACCTCAATTTATAGGGCAAAATATGCGATTTTGGGCTGTTTTGACTGCAAGCCATTAAGCAATGAAATATTTTTTTAAGCAATCAAAAGGTTAATTGGTCAATTAACATCTGAATTAACGACTCATGCAAAATATTTCGTTTTACCACATCGAATTTGATAGGTTTAAGCGATTTATGTTAGGTACGATATTTCCCATACAAGTCATCCTCCAAAAGTTGCATGCAAGTTTTTATACTAACATAAAATGCTTAAATCTATCAAATCTGATTAGGTAAAACGAAATATTTTGCATGAGTCGTTAATTTAGATGTTAATTGACCAATTAACCTTTTGATTGCTTAAAAAAATATTTCCTTGCTTAATGGTTTGCAGTCAAAAAAGCCCAAAATCGCATATTTTGCCCTATAAATTGAGGTATAGCTCAAAATTGTGACGTGTTAGAGCAAATCTGAGCCCGGATTCGGATTCAGCGGCCCAAAATCTGTCAGTGACACATAAGTTTGCTCTTGAGACAAAAAAATGTTGCGCTGTGTTATTAAGGCATAGCTTTTCCATAACAAATTTTGTTGGACAATCTCATTTTGTTATAATCAAGCTTTTGATATACATTAACTAAATTACATTTAAATAACATGTTTTGTTGAAGTACATGTTTAGTTATTGTTGTACTATTGATCAACTTATCAGCAATAGCACAACAGTAACAAGTTTTGACATCACAGCAACAATTCGACAATTATGACCTGTCCCTTTGTGTTGTTCCATTTTTGTGTTCATTTAAGAAGCAAATTTCTAAACGACTCCTTTTAAGAATTCCTTAAATAATTTTCGGATAAGCACTTGGAAGTTCTGGAGGAACCTTTCGATAAATCCCTGGAGAAGTCTTCAAGAGAACTACTGGCACAATTTTCTCAGAAATGTCGAATGTAATTCTTCTGAGCAATTATTAGAATTCTTGGCAAAATCTTTTGAAAAAATTCTGGAGAATCCTTCAGAAAATCTTCTGGTGAAATCCTCAAAGAAATTTTCAGTGAGATCTTAAGATGAACTAATGATCACAGGAAATTCTGGAGAAACCCTTCATAGGATTCTATGCAGGATTCTGGAGCTCGGCGAAATTTCTAGGAGATTTTTGGAGTCATTTATGGAAAAGCTTATGACTAAAACTGTCGACAAATTTCTGGAAGAATTTTAGAGTTTTAGAAAAAAAATATTGCAAAAATTTCTGGTGAAAGTCCTGTAGGAATCATCGGAGGAAGTTCAGAAGAAATTATAGCAATTTTTTTGGAGGAATCCTTGTAGAATCTAAAAGGAGTATTCGACATAATTTTTGAATCCAGGGAAAAATCGGAGGAATTAAAACAATCTTTCCAATATCCCAAAAATTTTCTGCAGAACTGTTGAGCATTCTAAAAAAATCGGTTTCTATGCTGAAAAAAAAACAAAAATCACAAATTACTATCGACGATCAAACTTTTTCAAGTACACGTGCAGATTTCAAAACCGTGCTCCGAAAGTTCGATTATCTTGCGACTTCAAAGCTCTTAGAATGAATTAAAAGCTGAATACTGTATTTTTTGATCATTTGAAATGATTTCTCAAGTCAGAGTGATGAACCTCATGTTATTTTTGTGAGACAAAGCGAATAATTTTATATAATTAGTTAAATAACTTATTTAGTAACGAGTTTGATGTCATAGTAAATTCTGCTCTCCGATTATTATCAATAACATATTAATATCAAAATTTGTTATCGAAATATTTTCCGCATTCACTGTTATTAAGTTGTTATTGACTCTAACAAAACAAGTTATTGAAATGGTTTTCCATGAACATTTTTTTGTTATGGAATTTGATATTTGGCCGCTTATGACAGACAAGTTCATAACACAATATGTTATGGTAATAACTTAAAAATAATCGATTTTATTATTCAGTTATTTTGCCAAAATAACACAGTTTCTTATGCTGTTGTTATGCCCTTCTGCTCGGGTCGCTTGACCGGTGGAAGCATGAGGTAGGAACTTGTGAGAACCAAAGCTATGTTGGACGCTCTCCTTTTTGGCTCACCGTTTTGCAGCCCTCCATGTTCTATAGGAATAGAAATCTCTATTAATATGGGACAACTATACTAACCACAGCAGAACACAGCATTTTTGTCTGTCTTTGCAAAATGCTTTGAGCAGGTATATTTTTATTTTTATTTTTGTTTTACTTTTATTTTTTTGTAAAATCTATTTTCAAACATTGTAGAAACATCTCCGGCAACTCTATTCGTTGGTTACTGGTTTAGAAATTACTTACGATGTTCCATAGGCAATTCTTATAATTTATTTGGCAGTTCTTGATGCCGATTATTTTCGAAGCTTTTCAAGCAATGTTCCATGGAAAACCATTCAGGAATTCTTTCGAAAATTCCTTAAAATTAACTGCGGAAACTCCTCCACAAAATGTATTTGGTAAGTACGCAGAAAAGTCTTCGTAAACTTCTACATTTGCAAACTACCTTAGAAAATCATTAAGAACTGATTTGGAAAATACCTTTGGGAATGGTTTTGATAATTCTTTTTGAAATTTGATTATAATTTTTTTCAGCATTTCTTTCTTTAATTGTTTTGGCAATTCCGTTTGAAAGTTATTTCAACAATTCCTCTGGATATCGAAGATTTATTTGAAGTTTTTTCGACTATACTCGAAGAATAACAACAGCAGCAATTTTCAAAAGATTGCTGAACTTATTTAAATTGACTAAACTAACGAAAGAATGCTCAAAAATGCGCTATTAATTTTAGAGACAATTTACAAGAACATTAAAAAATCGAACAACCTACCGAAACGTGAATTATAGAAAAAATTCCCAAAGAAAATAACCGAAAAAATGAAGAGAAGTTGTTACAAATATCCAAATATCCTATAAAACTTGCCGAGCAAGTATCAGTAGTGCTACCAAAGAGTTCGCCAGCACACTTGCCGCTAGAAAAATCTAAAAAACGGCGAAGGAATATCCAAAGAAGTTATCAATGTAATTTCTTGAGAAATTCAAGAAAGAGTGCTAAAGAAATTGACGACAAAATCTGAATAAATTTCAAAAACAAAAACCCAATTAAATGTTGAATAAATTAGCGAAGCAAGTCACGAATTCATTGCCCTAAAAGCTGCCTAAGATATTGGTGGAAAAAAATCCAAAGACGTTGTTAAGGAAACTTCCAAAACAAACAAAAATCCAAATATATTCCAAAACGTACTGTCGAAGAAATTTGCTTTTCAAATGAATTCCCGAAAGAATTTTTAAAGAGTTAAATCCCAATGAATTTGAGAAGATATTTTAAAGAGAGCTGACGAACTAGTTATCGAAACTATTCCATTATTGATAGAAATTTTCAAAGATATTCCAAATGGTTTTACCTCCAGTTACCCTACCCGAGCAGGAGAAAATATCTGAAGAATAACAAACTCAGGTAAGGAAAACCCAATACCTACAATCTGAATGAGTTATTACTTAGCCCTGCATAAGAGGTAAAATACCTCAAATAATAACTGGGGTGTATTTTGTGCATAACTAGTGAATAATGACATCAGGTATTGCAATACCTGAATAATAATCGGCGATTTTTCTATACAAATAGCGATTTTTCCATAATTGAATAATACCTCAAGCAGTCCTCAATATCAAACCAATAACTTGTTGAGTTATTTCATCAATACCTACAAAATACCAAAATAAGTTATTTTCAATACCTGGGTAACCGACCAATACCTTATTTTGGTATGATACTTGACTTTGGTATGCTGCAGTTATGTGTCAGTTATTCATTCCTGCTCGGGTAGTGGTTAAGGCTATGGATCGCCAATCCAGAGACGGCGGGATCAATTCCGGTTCCGGTCGGGAAAATTTTCTCGACTCCCTGGGCATAGTGTATCATTGTACTTGGCTCACAATATACAAATTCATGCAATGGCAGACAGAGAAAGCCCTTCAATTTATAACTGTGGAAGTGCTCAGAGAACACTAGGTTGAAGCGAGGCAGGCCAGGTCCCTGTGGGGACGTAGAACCATAAAAAAGAAGAAGAAGAAATGGTTTTACCAAACGATTGTTTTTAAATTATTAAGGATATCACGAAAGCGTTTGAGGAATTGCCAATGAAATTTCCGTTTGCATTTCCCGGGGAATTCTCAAAGGATTGTTTTAAAGAATTGTCGATGATATCCAAAAAGATGTGGAACGAGTTGTCACAGACAGTACCAAAGGTATTATCCAGATTTTTTTTCAGTATGATTCCGAATATTTTTTTTTTGTTCAGAATCCCAATTAGGATTCTAGATGAATGTTTCTTAATAATGTGGAAGATCCCCTCTTAGGAAACTACTCAGGGTTATGGGGCAATCTCTGAGGATGCTAATGGGATGTCTTTGAATTTTGCTAGTCTCTCAGGATTCTAGGAGAATCCCTTTCAGAATTATGAAAGAATCCGATAGGGAGTTCTGGGGATATATGTCAAAGCATTCTGGGAGAATCGCAAGGAAACACTTCTCTCAGGATGCTGAGGAAATCTATCACAGGATTCTGGGAGAATCCATCTCGGGAATCTGAGGAAATCGCTCAGGATTCTGGAGGAATTCCTATAAAGATTCTGAGAGAATCCATGTCAGAAAATTGGAATAATCTCTCCCAATATTCTAGGGAAATCCTTAATAGAGTTCAGGGAGAATTCCTATTGGAAGAGTTTTTCTCTCTTTTTAGGGATAAGGTCTCTCAGGATGGTGATGTGATAATTTTCAGCATTTCGGAGGAATCTATCACAGAATTTTAGAGGCATCCTCAGAATTGTGGAAGAGCCTCTTTAAAATTTCTGGAGGATTTTTTCTCAATAGTATAATATCGTAATACCTATCAGAATTCTAGGGAATCTCTGGACTCTAAGGGAATTCATTTCAGGATTTTGGGGTATTCCCTACCAGGGATCCCTACCAAGGGTAAAATCCCTTCCAAGATTCTAGGAAATTTCTGGATCATCTGGGCTGATTCCTCTAAGCATTCTGAAAGACCCTCACTTAGGATCCCATTCAAAATTCTGAGGAAATCTTTCTCAGCATTTTCAGAAACTCCTCTCAGACTTCTTGGAGAATCTTACTCAGCATTCTCAGAATGGTGGCGAAATTCCTCTCAGAATTGTGGGGGAATATTTCTTAGGATTCTGGAGGAATCCCACACAGGATCACTAGAATCCGTCTCAGGATTCTGCGTAAGATCCTTTTAATATTCTGGAGGAATATCACTAAGTATTCTGAAGGTACTCTTCCCCAGATTCTCTGAAAATTCGGCTTTCTGGGGTAATCCCCGTCAGTATTCTGGGGGAATTTCTCTCAAGTTTCTGAGGACCTTGTATCATGATTCTGGAGAAATCCTTGGGATTCTGGGGCTATATTTTTCAAGATTCTACGGACCTTCCTTTCAGAATTATTGATTATTGAAGAATCTCTCACGAGATTCTGGGCAGAATTCTCTAGAGAAATTTGGATTTTGGAGAATCCCTTGCATAGATTTTGTGATTCCTCTTAGGGATCAGAAGAAATCCTTCTCACCATTCTGGGAGAATCCTCTTAGTAATCAGGGAAAGTCCCTGGCAAGTTTATGGGAAAATTCTTTCGAGATTCTGGTGTGATAGTTTAAAGAATTTTAGAGAAATCACTCTCAGAGTTCTGGGACAATCCCTTTCGGAAGTTTAGGGGAGTCCTTTCAAATATTCTAGGGGGATTCTTGTCTAGGAATCTGCGGTAATTTTCTGTTTTATGTGAGAATACCTCTCAGAATTCCAGAGATTCCTTCTCAGGATGCTAGGGAAGTCCATTCTAGAAGTTTTCGTAATCCCTTCAACGGAGAATCCTTATTAGATTTTCGGAAAAATGCTCTCAGGATCTAGATATATTTCTCTCGAGAATCTGGAATTACCCCTCTTATGAACCCTCTCAAGATTCTGGGCAACCACTCGTAGAACTCTGAGCAATACCTTTTGGAATTCTGGCAGAATTATTCTCAGCATTCTAATGAATTCCACCCAGCATGTTTTGAGAATTCTGGGAGAATACTTAATAAAATTCAGGAGGAATTCTTCTCAAGATTCTGGGGTCCTACCTCCCAGAATTCTGGGAGAGTATATCTCAGATTTCTTTGGCAATCCTGCCCATTATTTTGAAGGAACTTTTCCAGAATTCTGGAGTAATCCTTCTTAGGGTTTTAAGCTACCCTTTTCAGGATTCAGGGCCGTTTCTTTTGAGTTTCTTGGGGAATTCATCTTAGGATTCCGATTTTTTTTTGTTTTTGTGAGAATCTCTCACAATTTATCTTAGGAATGTGGAAAAACTACTCTTGGTATTCTTCTCAGGATTCTGGAAGAATTCATCTTAGGATTCTAGAAAGCTTCTCTTAAAATTCTGAGACAATCTATCACAGGATTCTGGGAGAGTACCTCTCGGGACTCTGAGATAATCCGTCTCATAGATATGGAGTAATCTCTCTCAGGATTCTAGGAAAATCCCTAATATAATTCATAGCTAATTCTCAGGATTCTGGTGTATTTTCAGCATTATGAAGAAATTTATCTCATCATTCAAGAGGAACTTCTTTCTGAATTCTTAAGGAGTCTGTTCAAAGATTTTGGAGGAATTCCTATCAGCAGTCTGCGGGAATTTATCCCAGTACTATATGGGAATACTCATCAGAGTTCTAGGGAATCTCTGGATCTCCGGATTTTTCATTCGATTCAAAAACATTATTTTTTTTCAGAATGCTGTCTCAACGTTATTTTCATTTTCGAATCAGATTGGCAAAGTATACCATGAACTTGAACCATGAAAAAGCAGCAAATGAATCATTTTATAGTTTTGTAATATTTTATAATATCGAATCAATGTTAAAAAAATCGATTCAAAGCATTCGATTAAATCGGTGAATCGATTCTTCTGATCCGATTCAAATCGATTCACAAAAATCGATGTCTCAGCCAGATTTGCCCAATGCTAGTCTAGACCAATGGCTATACCGAAAATCGTCCAAAAAATCCATATCTTCGAAATCCATTTCTTCACTTTGAAAACCAACAAAAATGTCTGAGTGCCTTCTCATTGGCCAATAAAGCAAAGGAAACGCGTCCAATAGATGTATATGTTCTATGCGTGTAGCATAGAAGTTAATAAATAAATTATGCGAAATGTTCTTCATTTTACCGGAAAGAAATGACACAGATACTTTCCAAAGAAAACCCGTACGGAAAGTAAATCTCTCATCATGTTATTTCCGAAGAAGAATAAAAGTTATCCTTGAATAATTCTCTTCCACTGCCTATCTCTCAGACCGCAAACGTCTCCAAGGAGATTTCCACAAATCACACCTGCCGAGCGCGTGTCTGTTTGCCGAGTTCATTTCTCAGCTTGTTGAATCACTGCTCTAATGCCACCACCTGTCCTCCATCATTTCCCCATCCAGTCGCTTTTTGTTGCTGAACCAGCTAGTCATTGCCAGCCAGCCAGCCAGCTAGAGTCAGCCTCACGAGGAGGGGCGGTCACAATCCCATGGGAGAACCGCAAAATCTCTGACAATCTTAAATCAACCATCCGCAACCTGGCCGGCCAGCGCAGTCTAACTTCTTGCATTTGTCGTTCTCGTTCTCGTTTGCCGGTGACACTCGGTTGTAGATGACGATGCGGTGGAAACAACGCGGTGTGAATCGGCCTCCGGGCGACACACCAACAACAACCGACTCGCAGTGACATTATGATCTAGAGAGCTTAATCCATTTCCGCCACAACCTGTCCAGATGAGATTTCCTCTCAGAAGTCTCAGTTGTGCGCTCGTGGAGAAATGGTCATAACAGCGATGTACTGTGGGTTTGGAAGTCGAAAAATTTGGACAAAATCCTGTACTATTTATCTCGAATTTGCATAAGTCTTCAATTGTCGACCGTTTTCTTAATATTCTATGTTCAGTCCTCTGTCTTTTATATTCTTTTTTCAATGTTTTCTGCTTACCCATTGCATTGTGTCTGACCTCCTGTGTTGCAACCGAGTTGTTATTTTTCGAGGCAAGGGTAAACCCGTCTTTCCGACGAAGAGACTGACCGAAAAGTTTTATGCGGTCTGTTGGGACCCTTCTGCTTCCGTCTTCGCCTCTCCCAGCCCACCCACCATCATCGGAATGGCTCCCGGCAAGGATTATGACGATGTTTGAGTTGGGATGTTATCCTCTTGGAAAAATGAGAACTTTTTCCACCTCTACCTTAACACCGCGTGAGGAGGAGCTGGTGGTTGCGGCAAATAAGGTAAATAACGGAAAGTAGAAAAACACGATCCTGCCGCGTGGACTGGGACCAGGGTGGGCTGGTGGAGATTGAAACTGCCAGCGCTGTATGTTAAGCACGGCATTAGCTGTAATCCGACGGATGGGACATGTGTTCACCGCACGACGGACGGACGGCGGCGCAGCGGACAGGGGAGACGCACCGTCGTCGTCGAGAAAAACTTTTATCCGCTCAACTCATTTTTCAACCGTCCGAAACAGCTCCAGCCAGCCAGCAGTCTGTTTTCGGTGTGTATTTTCATATTCATAGAACAATGCCGTAAATATGACACCAGCTCTACCGCTATCCTTGCGGGACGGGACACACCATCAACACCGTTCGCTATCTTCTAGGAAAACCGCTTTGACCTGTAACAATTGAGTCGTTTCGCAGAACTTGGGTATCGTCATCGTCTTCGTCTTTTGCAAATCATATCACGGGTTCAGGTTGGAAGTAGCGATTGCGTGGGTGGAATTTTCTTTTTTGATGATTTAGTAACCATTGAAAAAGATGCTTTCGCAAATCTAATTTTCGGATGTTGTATCGGGTATTGTGTTGAGGCTCTTGCTGTTAGTGCATCGCTCCTATATGGGTTGAGTATAGGAATTTTCGACACTCGAAAATCGAAAGGGCATAGTGCGGTGGAAAGAGGCCTAGATCCGCTATCTAGCGCACTACGTTTGACGATAGCTTCTACGTATGAGCTTCAGAAATCTGCTCCCTAATGAGTTGACGACCCATGGCATGAGTTTTCATGACAAGTCTCGCGTGGACAAGTGATGCGAGAAAGACAGTATTGATAGGCTCCTTATCAAATCAAATCCTGAACATCAACCATAGGTGACTCCTAGGTCGTCAATGTACCCTACCCTACTAACAAATATTCTATTCTACGATAATCTCTGAGATATACAGATTAGACCGGCCCACATTTGTATGGAGCGAAAAAAAAGTTTTCAAAATTCACGGGGCACCCTCTAGAATCGTGCCTTTGGATGAGAAGAACAATCTATGAAAGATTCAGCTCAATCGGTTGAAAACTGAGCTGGCGCAAATGAGTTGAAGGTTTGTATGGGATGTTCAGTCCAATTATATGGGAAATTGGATGACCTCCAGTCTCTCATACAGCACGCCGGTTTGGCGAGTTCGATTTAGCTCAGAATTGAAAGAATGGTAGTTAATATCCTAATGAACAACTTTGTAGAAGACCATATCATGATAAAACTTAGTTTAGTTGCGGTTTTAGCCAACGAAACCAGGATTAGGACATCTTCCCCCGTTTACTCTCGGTTGTTAACATGCAGCACGTGTTTGCCGTTCGAAACTTGCTCACTACATCATAGGCGGCTATGTTGTCCTTCATTTTCATTACTCACGCGTGTGGGTGAGTATCGAGACAATGTAGAATTACATAGCTGCCTATGATGTAGCGCGCAAGCTACGGCCGACCAACACGTGCTGCATATAACAACCGAGAGTAAACGGGGGAAGATGTCCTTATCCTGGTTTCGTTGGGTAAAATCGCAACTAAACTAAGTTTTATCATGATATGGTCTTCTACAAAGTTGTTCATTAGGGTATTAACTACCATTCTTTCAATTCTGAGCTAAATCGAACTCGCCAAACCGGCGTGCTGTATGAGAGACTGGAGGTCATCCAATTTCCCATATAATTGGACTGAACATCCCATACAAACCTTCAACTCATTTGCGCCAGCTCAGTTTTCAACCGATTGAGCTGAATCTTTCACAGATTGTTCTTCTTATCCAAAGGCACGATTCTAGAGGGTGCCCCGTGGAATTTTTCGACATTTTTGTATTTGGGCCGGTCTAATACAGATACACTCCCGTGCAAAAGTTTGGGGTCACCCTCTCGAAAACATGGAAATGTTTTTCGGTCATATCTCAGTCATCTTTCATTTAATCCACTCGTTCTTAGACTCCTTCGAAAGATAAAGAGTTAGATTTGATTCGTAGGTACTTTTCACAAATTTCATATGAAATTTTTGGTATCAAAAGTTTACCTAAACTTACATGTTTTTCCTAAATCTGTACGAAATATTGTTTTCCGTGTAGTTCAAAATTGGGTCGACCAAATTTCAAAATTAAAGTTGCATTAGAACCCTATTTCTATCCTCTTTGAGAGCCATTCATTAGATTTTAGCGAAAAAAATCATAACATAATTTAAATGATCGAGTTAGGTTTACAAGTCACCGTGCAAAAGTTTGGGGTCACCTTTCAAATGAAGTCTGAGTCGGATTTTTATTCAAATCGTCATTGTTTTTGGTGCAACTCCAATTCCTTCTTTGATATTTGAATGGCAAGACACAAAAATGGTTATGAAATGTTCATAAACTAAGCTCTAGACTAATTTAAGGTAGAAAACGGTATATAAAATGCATACTAAACCAGCTAAGTTCGGTATATAAAGTGCGAAAGAGGATGGAAGTGAGATAAAAATGACTAATTCGTGAACTATATAACTGTAAGTGTTATAACCACAACCATACCATTACCCTAAAATCCATAAGTTTCAGCAATGTTACATATTTTATTTTAATAAATATGCCATATCAAAAAATTATCCCTTTGCTTTGCACCAAAACCCAAAATCTCAAATGTAATAGTACATTCCGAGAAATGTCATTCGTTGTTATGGATTTTGGGAGAATGGTATATTTGTGATTTTTACACTTACTGTTATATAGGGTAGAGTTCACGAATTAGTCATTTTTATCTCACTTCTATCCTCTTTCGCACTATATATAATGAATTTAGCTGATTTAGTATGGATTTTATATATCGTTTCTACCTTAAATTAGTCTAGAACTTAGTTTATGAACATTTCATAACCATTTTCGTGTCTTGCCATTCAAATATCAAAGAAGGAATTGGAGTTGCACCATAAACAATGACGATTTGAATAAAAATCCGACTCAGACTTCATTTGGAAGGTGACCCCAAACTTTTGCACGGTGACTTGTAAACCTAACTCGATCATTTAAATTTTGTTATGAATTTTTTCGCTAAAATCTAATGAATGGCTCTCAAAGAGGATAGAAATAGGGTTCTAATGCAACTTTAATTTTGAAATTTGGTCGACCCAATTTTGAACTACACGGAAAACAATATTTCGTACAGATTTAGGAAAAAACATGTAAGTTTAGGTAAACTTTTGATATCAAAAATTTCATATGAAATTTGTAAAAAGTACCTACGAATCAAATTTAACTCTTTATCTTTCGAAAGAGTCTAAGAACGAGTGGATTAAATGAAAGATGACTGAGATATGACCGAAAAACATTTCCATGTTTTTGAGGGGGTGACCCCAAACTTTTGCACGGGAGTGTAATCGGTTTCCATAATATCGGAATCCTCCATAAAATGCTCCAAAAATTACTCTAGAAAAGCTTCTATGAGTTCCCTCAGAAAGTTCTTCATTGATTCTTACAGAAATCAGTACGTGATTTCCTTCAGCATATGACACACGGATTCCTTCAGAAATCGAGAGATCAGAAATTATTCCATTGTTTCAAAACATTGTCTAGGCATAGCTCCGAAGATTGCTCCAGGAATACTTTCAGAAAATCCTTCAAGAATATTTACTATACTATTTCTCAGGTTTCTAACCTGAAACTAAAAAAGTTTCTTCAGGCATTTCTCCAGAAAATTCATCAGAAATTCCTCCAGGGATTCATTGAAAAATTTCCTTGGATTTTCTTCAGATATTCCTCTAGAGATTCCTCTAAAAGTATTTAAACATGGATTCTTTAAGATTTCTTCAAAAATTCCTTTAGATTTTTTTAGAAATTCATTCAGAAATTCCAGCTTGGATTTGTTTAGAAATTCCTTGAAAATAACTTCAAAGATGTCTTAAGATTTGGTGGGATTTCTACAAAATTTATACCATGGAGATTTCTGAAAATTCTCCAAAAATTTCGTCGAAAACCAACGAAAGATTCTTTTGAAAATATTTCTTCCTTGGGTTGCTCCGGTAATTTATCAAGAAATTCCTTGAAAAATTCCTTCGGGGATTTGGGATAGGCCTAGGGATAGGCAATTTTTTTTTCTCTCGCAAAAAAGTTCAACATGCTGTAACTTTTCAAAGAGTGCATCCAAATTTCTCAAATTTTGACTGTTCGTCAATCTATTACTTATATGTGCATCATCGGTACAAATTTGGGCGCGACTGGTTAATCTTTCGCGAAGCTAGAAGCGTTGTCGTAAAACACTAATTTCTAGACAACCAATTATTGAGCTCTCATATCTCCGAAACCAGTAAACCGAATCGAATGAAATATTGAACGTTTATCAACAATATATTGATACTTGATGCAACATTATAAAATGAAATAATTTCTTACGACGATAAAGATATACCGGTTTAACATTTTTACCCATATGGAGGAAAATAAGTAAAATTTACAATATGTACCACACGAAAAATACTAAGGCCCTTATTGCGAGTGCCACAGTCGCGCTTACTTCCACTTCACGCATTTATCACTTTACCTATCCTAACCAATTACCGGTATCACGTACAGTGAAGTGATTGAAATGAGCTCCGTGGAGTGAATATGACAGTGAGGTGACATTCATAATAGCATTGTTTATAGTGAATTATAGGCGGCGTCTGTAATCGGCTCTGATTTTTTCACCTTGATTTGCACAGGATTTGCATTGGCATAGGTAGTTGTTCCTGATTTGTATACGTTAATTTACATAAATAAATGCGTTTTGCTTGTGATCCGTTTTGTTTTACGATGAGCGTTGAATTGTGGTTCGACACCGACAGCAAAGATGAATAGAGGAATACGCAAATCTTGCCTCTGCCGCATCGGAAGATAATAGATTATTCCAATCCGCTGGATCAAACCAAAAAATCATAAGTAAGGGGCTGTCCATAAACCACGTGGTCATTTTTTTGGGACTTTTCAAACCCCCCCCCCCCCCCCCCCGCGTGGTCATTAGTCCATACAAATGCTTTGATTAGTGGCTGGTCCGTGTCGTAAATCGAAATAGTTTCAGGTTCATCAAATCCTTCCGAGTGTCAAAGGACATTTTCATATATCTACTGGACATCATTGACGAAAACCTAGTACCTTCCCATCAGTCTACGGCAGTTGCTTCGATGATCATGCTGGCGGCTTCTCTAAGGGTTTTTACCCAAGGCAAATACCAAAAAGGTGTTGGAAATGACCGATATATTGGATTGGCGCAACCAACAATGTCAAAAGTATTGCAGCTGGTTTTGGACATAATTGAGAGACATGTGTGCCCTTTCGTTATCCGTTTTCCAACCAAAGAGCACGAAAAACACGAAATAAAACTAGGTTTCTACGAAAAAACGGGATATCCTGGTGTCATTGGCTGCATAGATGGAAATGGAACACACATAAGCATCATAACTCCACCTCATGATAAGCACTTATTTTTCAATCGCAAAGGTTGTCACAGTCTCAACGTTATGTTGGTAGGTTGAAAAAATCCTTAAAACTATACAATCATTTTACTTACGCAGCTGCAACTATTCCAGGTTTGTGACCACAACTTGATGATTAGATATTTGGATGCTAATCACCCGGGCTCCTCGCATGATTCTTTTGTGTGGAACGGAAGCTTCCTGAATCAGTTGCTTCAACAGAACTACGAGAACGGGGAACGGAACTCCTGGTTACTGGGCACTGTTATGCTGTAATCGAATAACTGTCCCATATGAATAGGACACCCTGCTAATATGGGACTGCTATGCGGTTTTAGACTCGTCAAGAGTGTATTATACTAGGCATTCTTCCTTTCTTATTGGCATAACGTCCCAATGGGAAAAAGCCTGCTTCTCAGCTCAGTGTTCTATGAGCACTACCACAGTTATGAACTTCAGCTATCATGAGGGCTTCCTCTGCCAACGTGTCTGCCAATGAATGACTATTGCATCTATAGTTTTTGTTTAATTTCTAAGATGATCCTTTCCATTGTATCTTTTTTGTTTCAGGAGATGCTGGTTATTCCTTGACTCCTTTTCTGATTACCTCTTTTCGCACGGGGGGAAATATCACTGAAAGAGAAACTAGGTTCAACGGCATGCATTCGAAAACAAGAATTACTGTGGAAAGATCGATTGGAGTCGCTAAAAACACATTCCAATGCTTGTTGAAAGAACGACAACTATACTACAAGCCAGCACAAGTTACACAGATAATCAATGTCTGCATTGCTCTCCAATATCTACGCATCAAACCTGTCATGGACCTGTCTGACGAAGAAGATGTGGAGTTCCAAGGCATTGGCGAAAATCATGAAAATGCAGTTAGAATCAGAGAAGAAATCATGAATAATATTTTGTAGACAACCCAAGACTTCAGAACCTGTTTCGAATTGATCTTCCCAAATGACAAAAAAAGATCTTCAAAACAAGGACGTTAGTAAAAACTTCAAAATTACGTTTTTTTTTTCACTCTTGTGCAACGGAAGTTCTATCAACCTGAAATGTAGGTGGTTCAATATTCAACGGTCGAACCTTGCGAGTCTCTGTCCAGAGCGACTCCGAAAATTATTCGTCCCATTCGTCATCTTCTTGTTTGTATCTCTTCCTCGTGGTCAGCATCCTCGGCTGTTTCACTAGCAGTCCGTCCCATCTGGAAATCCAGCTTTTGCTTTTTCAGTTCCTAGACTTTCTGTTTCAGCTGTAGATGTTGCCCGCGTTGTTTAAGCTCCTCCAGACGGACTTGTTGTGCAAATCGAATTTTTTCCTGATACAATGCAAACGTTTTTCTTCTAACGCAAAACGTTGTTGGTGAATTGTAAATGACTTTCGTGCATATCGAGCACAATCCGAAACATACGCCTTCATTCTTCCGAGGTCCTTAGTTTGCTTTTCCAGCAAAGTTTTGCGGTAATTGCGTTTGTTAATACGGCTACGAAGAGGAGTAGACGTGTGGCCTCTTTAATCTCCATCTTCACGAGCACCCGCTTCATCTGGCTGATTGGACTACTCTCGGGACTGTTCATCACGTGTAGGTTCGCCATCGTCACCTCGGGAATTATCATCACAAGGAAATTGTCTCGGTTGTTCTCGGTGCAGTAAATCCTGCATTTGAAAAATCTTTGAGTTTAGTTAAGAAATCTTTGAAAGAAACCCTGGAAGAACTGAGGAACCCTCTACAGATGTTCATTGAAAAAATCTTTCTTGGAAAATTCCAAACAATAGATTTTGCAGTATCCCTGCAAGAATTTCAGATAAAATTTTGTAGAATTTCTGAAGGGTCATCATCATCAAAAAAATGGTTGGAAGAATTCCTGAAGAAATGTCTAAATCAGTGCTGCCCAACGTACGGCCCGCGGGCCGAATCCGGCCCGCGAGGACATTTTGTGCGGCCCGCGGCACGATTGGACAAAAATGATAGAATTAAGCCCGAGATATTATTATTCTGAATATTTTCCTTTTTTAATGGAAATGTATTTTAATAATTTTAAAAAATAAAATGACTATAGACTATATTTTGTAAAATTTTTAAAAGATTTAAAAATATGCAAGCATTTGGTTTGAGTGTCCTACAGAATGGACTACCCGCTTGGCGCACACCCACAGTTGATCAGCAGGAGTAAATCCATTTTATTTTGTATGGTGAAAAGCATCTAAACTTGTATTACTTTAAATAGAAAGCTTTTACTGGAAAAAATATTTGGTTGGTTTAATAGTAGTCATCATTGTGCACAACCACTACCAAATATTTTTTCGAATAATGTATCCCACTTCGATAAATTTGCCTTCAGATGCTATTCGCCATACAATATTTTTGCTATTTTCTTTTAGCGATTTTTCACGCATAGAAGCTAGCGCCACATTGGTCGATGCGGAGAGTAGGAAAACAGCCGATGTAGTTAATTCATTGAAGTAAAAGATTCTTAACAATAAAATAATGTGTTATGTGAAAATTCGCTTGATAAGATTGTAAAACAAAATAGAAAGATTACGTCATGAACTTAAGTTAGGAAAAACATGAAAAATTTAATCACAATTTTTGAAGCTTTCAGAGATTCTTTTGTGCCATTCAATAGCTCTGTCTGGTACTACATTAAAACATGTTATTGAAACTTCCTAAATACTTTGTCAAGCTCCAATATTCTGCAAGAAATCAAAAAACCTTTCAAATTTCATTAGAAACATTAAACTGCAAAAAAAATCTTTTCTAGTATCTAGCCATGCTCAGAAAAAAATAAAAAAAAAGTAATTTTAAACGATTTTTATTTCTGGCCCGTCGACTGGTATGCAGTTTCACCACTGGCCCGCGGCCGAAAAAGGTTGGGCAGGCCTGGTCTAAATAAATCCCAAACAATATAGCTTTTACAGTGATGAGCGATATGCAGAGGCGCGTGATCGATTGGTGGCCGATCGACAAAAGAATGTGGAGCGGACCTGGTGAGATGGTTAGAACACTTGACTATCACGCCGAGGACCTGGGATCGAATCCCACTCCCGACATACTCACAAAATGTGGGTTCTTCCTTCGGAAGGGAAGTAAAGCGTGGGTCCCGAGATGAGCTAGCCTAGGGTTAAAAATCTCGTTAATACAGATAAAAAAAAAAAAAAGAATGTGCAGGATCAAGGGCCGATTCTTCAACTTCAGCATAATAAACGTGCACAGCCCTCACTCCGGATGCGCTAATGATAACAAAGACGCATTCTACGCGCAGCTCGAACGCGAGTACGACCACTGCCTAAGCCACGACGTCAAGATCATCATAGAAGACCTAATCGCTTAGGAAGGCCAGGAGTTCAGCCTGACGATGGAATAGTTCAGCATCCACCAACTGACGAACGAAAACGGCCTACGACTCAATGATTTCCCTTATAGTTACACCTGGAGATAGCCACAGCAGACGGAAGCGCAAATCGACCACGTTCTGACGGCACTTCTCCGACATTATCGATTAGAGATGGGAAAGTGATTCAATTTTGAGAGTGAATCGTTACCGATTCATTCTCAAAAAAGAGTCGACTCTTTTGACCGATTCAGTAACTCTTTTCCGTAACTTGAATAAAAATGTTATTTTTCGATGCTGGCCGACTCCTTTTTTATATGTTCAGTTTTCTAGCTCGCAAGGTTTGGACGTTGATTCAGCCGTCGACGCAATAAATACAGGATACACAGATTTTCGTTCTTTCCACTAAAGAGTCGAATCACTAGCGCGAGCCGAACATACAATATACGAATGAAAAATGATCGATTGGCAAAGATTACAATGTCCTGTGTCTAAACATCACTTAAGTACGCAGTTAATGCAACTATTTTCGGCACTTGTTGTACTCGTAATAAACTTCAGCGAATCGTTACTCTTTTGAAAAGAATCGTGATTCACTCACTTGGTTTCGCGAATTGGTTCTTTGAGTCGACTCGCGAGTGAGTTACCCATGTCTATTATCGATGTTAGGACCTATTGGGGCGCTAATATCGACTCCGACCACTTTTCGTCATGATTAATGTACGGTACCAGCGACCGCCACCGTACAACCTTGAGCGACTGAAGCAACCGGATGTCGCCTTAGCATACGCGCAGAATCTTGAGGCGGAGTTGCCAAACGAGGGTGAGCTCGATGTGCTGAAGAACAGAAAAGCAGCCATCAACGACGCAGTCGAGAGCACCATCGGGTACGTGGAAAGGAGTCGGCAAAACGAATGATTCGAGGAGGAGTGCAGGTCCATTTTTGATGAGAAGAACGCAGCACGGGCGGAAATACTGCAGCAAGGAACTCGGCAGAACGTGGAACGGCACAAATATTCCGGGGGAAAAGCACAGCCTGGAAAAAGTGGAGTGCAAGTAAATAAAACTAGTGTGCCGTTTCCATGAAACACGAAAGTTCTAATATGCAGTTCTAAATATGCAGGGATAAGGACGAGAGCCTCTCGACGGAGGGACCTGAGGTGATCGTAAGGTGGAAGCAGCACTATGGCGTGAAGGATGTAGGCATGGGAGGGACCGACAATGCCAATGAGCCAACTCCCACGCTGAGGGAAGTTAAGGATGCCATTCACCAGCTCAAAACCAACAAAGCAGCTGGTAAGGATGGTATCACAGCTGAACTCATCAAGAGGGGCCCAGAAAAGTTAAATGTTGGCCACCTGTCTGCACCGGCTGATAGTCAGGATCTGGGAAACCGAACAGCTACCGGAAGAGTGGAAGGAAGGAGTAATCTACCCCATTCACAAGAAAGGCGACCATTTGGAATGTGAGAACTTCAGGGCGATCACTATTTTGAATGCTGCCTATAAAATGCTATCCCAGATCATCTTCCGTCGTCTGTCACCTAAAACAAATGAGTTCGTGGGAAGTTATCAAGCCGGCTTCATCGACGGCCGGTCGACAACGGACCAGATCTTTACCGTACGGCAAATCCTCCAGAAATGCCGTGAATACCAGGTCCCAACGCATCACCTGTTCATCGACTTCAAAGCGGCATACGACAGTATCGACCGCGTAGAGCTATAGAGAATCATGGACGAAAACGGCTTTCCTGGGAAGCTGACTAGACTGATTAAAGCAACGATGGACGGTGTGCAAAACTGCGTAAGGGTTTCGAGTGAACTATCCAGTTCATTCGAATCTCGCCGGGGACTGAGACAAGGTGACGGACTTTCATGCCTACTCTCCAACATCGCGCTGGAAGGTGTGATGCGACGAGCCGGGCTCAATAGCCGGGGAACGATTTTCACAAAATCCGGTCAATTTGTGTGCTTTGCGGACGACATGGACATTATCGCTAGAACATTTGGAACGGTGGCAGAACTGTACACTCGCCTGAAACGCGAAGCAGCAAAGGTCGGACTGGTGGTAAATGCATCAAAAACAAAGTACATGCTGGTAGGCGGAACCAAACACGACTGGATCCGTCTGGGTAGTAATGTTACGATAGACGGGGATACTTTCGAGGTGGTGGAGGAATTCGTCTACCTCGGATCTATACTGACGACTGACAACAACTGTGCGTCGTGAAATTCGAACGCGCTCCAGAAGAAGCTGCGATCTATAAAGATTCCCGGGTAGAGGTGAAATACTGACGATCAAAACGTGATATTGGTTTGATTGATATAAGAGATAAAAGATCTGAAAATATATCTGAAAAATGTTCCTGAAAAATCTGAACAATATCAAAATTTGATATTTCAAGATCAAATGAATAGCTTGCTGCTATTGGTTAGATCTTACAAGTTCTAATTCTGATCTGATGATGATGTTCCAGGAGTAAATTTAAGGCTCAATTGAGAATGGTAAATGTTACAAAACTAAAAAAGCACTTTTTCTCAAAATGATCCACAAATCGAGGAAAATAAGAATGTCCGATTGTTTATTTAGTCGATTATGACAATCGGACACGCTGGTTTTGTTCACTCTTTCGTCATTCTGGAGAAAAGTGCTTTTTGGAGAAAAGTGCTGGAGATTCTCATTTGAGCCTTAAGATATTATTTTCAGATCTTTTATTTCTTATATCAATCAAACCAATATCACATTTTGATCTCAATATCAATATATGCTATTATTGAGCTCTTTTCCTCTACCCGGGTTCATTCGCGCACTAAATGTACAATATACAAAACGCTAATAAGACCGGTGATCCTCTACGGTCACGAGACATGGACCATGCTCGAGGAGGACCTACAAGCACTCGAAGTTTTCGAGCGACTCGTGCTAAGGACAATCTTCGGCGGTGTGCAGGAGAACGGTGAGTGGCGGAGAAGGATGAAGCAGGATGGCGAATCTAGCATCCAGAAGGTGGCCGAAATTGGTAAGATACGGTGGTGGGTTGGGCGTGTTGCGAGAATGCCTTCCAACAACCCTGCAAAGTTGGTTTTCGCTACCGAACCCGTTGGCACAAGAAGGTGTGAAGGTAGTGAGTAATCTGGCGAGTATTAGCGTGACCGAGGATGAGGAGCTGCAGATTGCGAGTACTGGGGCGTACTATTGTTGATTTTGTGTCACCCGAATTGGATTGTTGTGTGAAAAATAAATAAAAATAAGATTTTTTTTTTATGAAAGTATCTCTTTAAATTCATTCAGCTCCATATGCTGTTTTCAATTCTTGTACTGTTTTCAACTCACATTTCAGCCGTAGCACTGTAGTATATGTGAGCACTTCTTTACAAAACATACGTATGTACGTCCCTCCACTCAAATCGATTGCCCACGTTGTATCCTCTACGACGGTGTGGTGTCTCGTGTGCTAGTCTCAGCCGGATAAAAAGGTAGTCAGTCTATACAGAGAGCATCAGCTTCCGAGTCTCATCTCTACCACCGCCCACCTTCTTATCCACCAGCAGCCCCGGCTGCGGAGCAAGCAACAAAACCGGGGACCGAAATACGAACGGAATCAGATTGATTGCTTGTGACGAAGGGATTGGAATCAATCAAGCTTTCCTAGTTCCATTCTTCGACCACGACGACGTCGCGCGTCCGGACCAGCACCACCACCACCACCCGGGTAGGGGTATTTTTCAGTCGCCGGCCGTACTTCCTAGTTTCGCACAATTGATTACGTATTGTGTGCCTGATGTCTATCTGCCCGGGATTCTGCTTTCGTTCGGGATGTGAGAGCTTGCGAAATGTGTGGATGGGGTGGGTGGGGTTCTGATTCAAGGATGGATGGATGGATCGAAACAGTTTCGAAGACATGGACTTACAGGCCCGAAAGTAATGAGCATTTCCGGTTCGAAGATGGGCAAAAAAAGAATACATGTGTGTGTGTGTGTGTGTTTGTGGCATATGGTTGTGGAGCGGCATCGATAGCGTTGGGTAGGTCAGGATTGAGCTTGATTGATGCTTGAAAAAAGAAGAGCTGGCCCGATTCTGGGGAGAGGATTTTGTAACCGGCTCATCACGATGGATGGGTTGGGAGAATCAATTTTTGACTACACGTACGAGTGAGTGGCTCATTGGTTCGGAATGGTGTTCGATTTTTCAAGTTTGAGAACGTTTTATGGATTCCGAAGTTGGCAGAAGTAAGTAAGTCTTTATGGGTTTATATATTATAGTTTGGAACTCATTATACATGGTGTCGCTCACTTTCGTACACCTCCTTAATTCCTATATGGTCTTTGAATCAATTCAGTTGATTTCTTATAAAAAAACTGCTTACTTTACGCCCCGAAAATATACAAAAACTCAGCTCAATCGCATGAAAGGCTTCCGAAAAATCTGGGTGGGTCCAATGAGGCTCAATATCACAATTAGGATTACAAATAATCAACAATATGTAGTACGCCTTAATATTCGGTTTGTGGTTGCCACCATCGAGCTGCTTGCGCTCCACGCCTTCCTGTGCCAACTGGGTTAGTAGCGAACACCAACATTGAAGGGCTTTGTTCGGCATTCCTGCAACAAGCTCTGCCTACCGTATCCTTCCTATTTTGGCCCCCTTCTGAATTCTGGATGGGCCAGAAAACGTTTCACCAATAATCACTAACTACCATCGTAGTTGCTTGCTGGTGAACAGGACGTTTGGAAGCTGTGATCTGAGCACTTCAATGATGTTGTCGGTCAGTCTGGGAACGTATGGAATGAACGTTTAGATCTTGGACGTTTGGCTATTATTTGTGGTTTGTGCGTTATCATGGCTGTTAGACTCCGTCGCGTCGGTGAATCCCGATTCAGTGCGGGGCCTTATTAAGGATCTGTCGTTATTGCTATTTGGGTCGATGCTTGGTGGTTTATTATGGGTGGAAGTTGCTGTTGGGACATTGGCTGCCTGCGCGTTGGAATCTGTGTTCATGCTGTTTGGTGGGTTGATGTGTGCTAGTGTTATCATCCAGGAACCGGCCTTCTAGTGATTAGAAGGTCGGTTCCTGGAGGATAACATGCCTTTGGAACCGGCCTTCCGATCGCAAGAATTCCAAGAAGTATTTTATATCAGCTCAACTAGAAATTTTCTTAAGAGTTTTTCGAGAACTCTTTAAAATGTATTCTTTCTCATGTTCTTCTTGAGAGTTTTCTCCACGATTTCTTGAAAGATTTATCTTGAATCTAGCTCATGAGTTTCTTAAGAAATGCCTTCCTGAGGTTTTTGAGGAAATGCCTTCGAGGATTGCTATAGAACATCGCGCATGTATTCTTTCGTGTATTACTCGAAGCATTTCTGAAAGAATTCCTCCACGAATTGTATCATAATTTCCTCCAGTATATTTTCTTTGGAATTTCTTCAGCAAGGCTTCCATAAATTGTCTTGTGTGGGTATTAAACCCCCCATTACCGACACTTCATACACTGGGCGCCCCTCCGCCTCTTGCCGAAATTCTCTGGGAGATTTTTTTCAGAAACTCGCGAAAGATTTTTTAAATGAATCCTAGGATCAATTTCAGCTAGGGTCAATGAAAAACATATCGAAAAACCTGTGGAGATTTTTTTGGTAATCCTTGGAGAAGTGTATCAAGTAATCTGGAGACAAATCTGAATATATTTTTGAAGAAATTATTAGTCGAATTCAAAGTTGGACATTTCCTGATACAATCCCTCGAAAAATGTGTGCACGATCCCGTAAGAACCTCTTCCATTAGAATCTCTGCAAAAAAATCCCGAGTTGATATCACATTTTTTTTTTCAAAGAGTCCCTGAAGAAATATTTGAAGAAATCACAGGAAGATTTTCTGACAAAACATCGGATTTCCAAAAAAAAAAAAAAGCCCTGCAGCAATTCCTAAAACGAACTCCTTAACGAAGGAAGTTTTGGAAGGTCGTTTGAGATAATGCATATAGGTGATTTCCAATGGATTTTTCAGAAAAAAAATCTAGGAATGTTTGTGGACAAATTTCACACAGAATAGGAGGAATTTCTAAATAAATACCTAACAATCTTGGAAGAATTTCTGAGAAAATACATAGAAAAATGTCATAATGAATTCCCGCTGCAAAATGTGTTGCTGGAGGAATTCCGGATGAAATTCTGGTTGAGTCACTGAAATAAATCGTGCAAGAATATCTTGAGTAATCCCTGAATACATTCTTGGATATATTTCTTCAAGAATTTACAATGAAATTTCATATGCAACCGCCGGAACAATTCCAGAAGGAATTCGTCAATACTACCGTAATTCTGCAAAGTGACGTAAGCGACATTGATAGTTTTGGCCCATTTTTTTGGTTATTATGCATAAAACTCTTGTTCATCCTCTAAGTTTCTTTCCTTAGATGATAGATTACGACTTGATCTTGCATTCTAATACAGCAGGAATACCACAGTGTTATTTTAACACCAGATATTATATATAATATACCAAAAAATATTGAAATTTTGAATGGCGTTTACGTCACTTTGCAGAATCACGGCAGAATACTGAAGAGTTATTGAAAAACAGCCAAGCGAATTAGGGGGAAAATCATTGGAGGAATAACTGAAAAAAATCTCTTTTATGAGCAATCATGGAAAAAAAAGAAAAAAAAATCCTACGGATTTTTTTTCTCAAGATATGCCTAGGTTTATTTTTTTTTCTAAAATAAGCTCCGATATGTTTTATAACCGAATTCCTGGCGGCAATTTTGGAAGGAGTTCGTGGGAGGTTTTCTAAGAGAAATTTCTGAAGCAATAACTAGAGCATTTCATGGTGAAATCCTTGGAAATTTACTAAAAGAATTTCAGAAAAAAGCTGTAAATGAAGCGTTGGAAAATTTATTCCGTAATTCTTAATTTTGGACTTCCCTAGAGGTATTTGACGGAATCCTTGGAAGATTTTCCAAGAGAATCCCCGGAGAAATTTCAGAATCTATGGGGTCATTTCTAATGAAGTCCATGGAATGTTTTAGACAGTGTTGCAAAAATTCAATTCATTCATTTGAACACTAACCAACCAATCTGTTCAGTCATCTTTCCTTCTAGTTATGTTCAAAACAATTTCATTCAATCAGAGCACCTATCAAATGAGAAGCGAATCCTTGTCAATTGAATAAATTGTCACTCGAATGAGTAGCTTAACTCGAAACACGAAAAACCCCGCAAAATTCCGCCAGACTGAAAAAATGTCGAATGTCGGGTCAAAGTCGGGTCAATTTTTATCGAATGTTGGGCCACTGTTGGACCAACATTGATCAACTGTTGGGTCTAAGTTGGGTTTGGTGGCCAAAATAAAAATAGGTGAATGATAGGTTGATGTCGGGTTTGACGTCATCAACGATGGTAAAAGCTTTGAACCTACAACACCACACATTTATGCTTCCTAGCTGGGGCTCAATTGAATGTTATGTGCCTTGACTGAGGCTGGAGCTGATGTCAATTGAATGATCAGAGGCTATTCAATTGATATTCCGATAGTAAATGGAAAAATGAGTGGTTACCATTCTCAATTTCAGCTTTAAATGTCGGTTGATACTGACACTTCGCACCACTGGTTTTAGAGGAATACCAGGAGAAATTTCGAGAAAAATCTTTAGAGGGATTTCAGAAGTGCTTCTGAAATTAATTCTAGTAACTTTCTATAGATGAAGATTTTTGGGGGAGTCTTTGTAATAATTTCTGAAAGATTCCTTATAGCATTTGAAAAAAGGATTATATGAGAAAATCCTTAATGAATCTCTGGAGGAACCGTGGAAATCTGTAAATGAGATCCAGGAATATTTTCAAAAACTTCTGGTGGGATCTATAGAGCAAATTCTGAAGATATTTATGAAGAAATTCCAAGGTTAATTCTTGGTGGCATTGCTGAAAACATTCCGTTAGCAACTTCTGAAACAACTCATGGAAGATTTTAAAAAATTCTCTAGGGAAATTTCTGGAGAAATCCTTAGAGAAACTTTTGAAAGAATCTCTGGAAAAAAAATCAATAGTTTGAATTCAATTCTGAATCAAACAGATACAGAAGATATTTACACATGATGATGATGTTAGTATGTTCGTCAAATCCTCCACTGTCCGTTAAAAATACCCACAAGGTCATTTCTGGCTGAAAATTTTATAAAAATAACTGATTTTTGAAGCATCAGTTTTCACTGTTTTGGACACCCCAATATATTTTGGACCCTTTTCAGTATATATTTTTGACACCCGGTGTTTAAACTCGTTTGTAACTATTTTGGAAGCATTTGCCGCTTGAATATGCTGAATCACATCCAAAACACTTGATTGGCAAAGGCTGATTAGACGAACTTTGCGAATTTAATGCGCTAGAATGATAAACGTTTTTGTTTACATCTGCAAGTTTTCTCAGCACCGCAATCTCTTTTTGTGAACATGATGCGACACTCGCACGGATGACGAGATTGTATCTTATTTAGCGAATGATTCGATTTCCGCCATCTCTTCATTAAACCTGTGTAGGTTGTGATAATAGGAAATGTTTAAGAAATCCATGGAAGATTCTCTAATGGAATACTCGGAGAAGTTTCCAGAAGAACCTTTAGACTTTAGACCAATTCCTAAAAAAAACCCAAAAGACTCTCTGGGAGAATGTCTAAAACAATATAAAAAGGAATCCTGAAGGAATTTTTGAAGAAGTTTCTTAAGAAATTCATGGATATATTGTTGGATTTTTTTGACATTTCTGGAAGAGTCTTTTGTGGACTTCCTAGAGGTTTCCCTGGAAGAAGATCTTGCAATATTTCTTAAGAAAATGCATGTAAATCATAAAGCGCTTTTTTCGGTTTTTTTTAATTCCTGGAGAAATACTTGGAGCAATGAATGACGTTTTGGAAGATTTTCTAAAAACAACCGTAAGATTTTCTTCAGGAATCTCTGGAGAAATTTTTGAACAAATATTTGGAGAAATTCCTTTGCCAAATTTCCCAAAAGAATCCCATGGAAGCATTTCTGGAGAAAGCCATGCATGATTTTCTAAAAAATAATATTACAATTTCTTAAGCAATTCCTTGAAACAATTTTCTTGAACAAAATGTCTAAATGATAGCAAGAGATGTTTGCATTACGTGAGAGATTTAGTGAGGATTTTTTGAAAAACCCTAGTGTACATTTCCGAAGGAGTCTGGAGAGATTTTCTTAAAAAAAAACCCTGAAAGCAAGGATTTTTGAAATATATTTCCAAGCAACTATCTAGAGAAACTTTTGGAAGATTTTCTGTAGGATTCTTTGGAAGAACTTGTTGATAAACTCATGTAGTAATTAATTTCTTAAACAAACCAGGCAAGATTTTCTTTTTGAAATTTCTGAATGGATTCCTGAAGAAATCATACAAAAGCATCCAGAGGAGATTTCTTAAAAAAAATCCGTGAAAGAGTTCTTTCGGAAATGTTGTCGATATGTCCGAAGAAATCCCTGGTGTTATATTTGGTATATTTTCAGGCTAACTACCGAAAAAAAAAACAGAAGCAATCTCTGAAGCATTACCAAAAGCAATGCCTAAAAAAAATCTGAAGTATTTATAGGAAATTTTCAGGTTTAATTTCTCAAAATAAAAAAAGTAAAAATTTCTAAAGCAATCTCTGAAGAAAAATTCCGATGAAATCCATTAAAATTAAGCTTTTGAAAGAATCCGTGAAAGAATACATAAGGAAATTGCTGGAGGAAACTCTGGAGAAATTTCCGAAAGAATCCTGAAAGAATTTTTGAATGAAATTTTGGAAGATTTTCTTTTTTTTAAGACACTACACCGACTTCGACCCAAGGCTGTACAGACTGAACAAGCACTTACATAAGACGATGGACAACACGCATAACACCCACTGGCCCAGTGGATAATTTTCCGTTCGACAAAAAGTTTTCTCCGATTGGAATGGGGATCGAACCCACACTCCGAGGCTTATGAAACGCCTAGAGGACTGACGCCCCTAGCCGCACGGTCACAAAGCCCACAAAACACCAGGATAATTTCTGCAGGAGTCTTTAAAGGATTTTCTTAAGAAATGCTTGTCAGGATCACTCAAAGGGCCATAACTCTGGACCGGCAGGTTCGATCTGAACCATTTTCTACAGCAAAAAATTGGGTAAAATTCTGATTTGATTCGTGATAAAATCGTTTAAATCGGCCAATGGGAAGTGTCTTCAAAGTGTGAGACCTTTACCAACATTCATATTGTTCGTGCAGCTTAAAATCGGAATTTTTGGCATAGTGCGCTAGATAGAGGACCAGATTCGCTGTCCAGCGAACTATGTCCGACGTTAGGTGGCACAAATTTCCCAATTGGAGGAGAACGTGCCCCTGGAGCCGACCTACTTACTGATACCGATGTTAGGTTTCATGTTACACACGCACATTTATACATATAAATATCACCTCCATTCGTCGAACTGAGCTTGGATTGGTATAAGTAACTTAACCCTCCAACCTTCTAACAAAATTTGGTTTTTGTATGTCAATAGAGTAAAAGCAGTGGGCACACTTTTTCAGTCCCTATGTTTATCCTATTCCAAATACAGGCGATTTAAGCACATACTGTTCCCGTTATTTTTGTTATCATGCTTGCTCACTCCTTACAAAAAATACAAAAATATAAAATAAAAGATAATTGTTATATCGAATAACAAAAATTGGAGCACTTCGCTTAGAATGGGTTCCGGTTCCCTACTTAGCCTCATTGCTCATTGAGTTCAATAAAAGCCAGTTTCCCGGAAGCCTTGAGTTTCGAGATCATTCATCAAATTAACATTCAAAAATACCACTTTCAACTTCCCTGATATAAAAAATGAGTTTTCTCCGATTCGTCGAAGCAATTCGTTCGAAAGCTCCCTGTGGCAAGGAAAGTGAAACCGTTCGTTTTCCCCATTCGCAACTGAATAACGAAACCGACTACGCGCGATGAAGACGAAATGATGAAAAACAAATTTGGGACCCCATTAGCATGATTTTGTCCCTCTCTTTGTCCCGGTCGACTTCCGTTCCGTTCGTCACCGTTCTGCGTCCACCCCCACTGTGAAATCGTTCGCCTTCGATTGTATTGCCACCACTGCTAAACGGAGTTTCAATCACTTCGATTCCTTTCCAACTTCATCGGAGCGGCGCGGCGATGGAGCCCTGTTGCGTTGTTCGGTTCGGCTGGAAAAAAGCTTTTCCCACGCGTGAACGAACAGTAACTAAATGCGTCTATTTTGCGCCTGGCTTTTTTCTTTCTCCCCTGCACAGTGGCCGGAAGCCGGACAAAACCTCAAAAATCGACTTCAATATTTTATTTTTCTAATATTTTTCTTCCATTATAGATACTTCAATTAAGAAAACCCCAAATTTTCAAGTCATTTGGTCGAAAATTGAGTCTTGTAGATTTTTTCAAAGTTGAAGTTTTATGTGCTACAATATTAGTATATATTGTCTTTATTTTAGGAGCTTCCTTTATGAGTTCGTTTTAAAAGTTAGGAAGACTTGAATAATGTGACAATATTTTTTGTGTTTTTGGATATGAATAACCATTACATTTCAGGAATTGTTTGGAATTTAATCACAACAATTATTATGTTTTTACAATATGCAAAGTCAATATTTTTATGAAATTTTGGAGAATAACTTCGTATTAAAGAGATCCAGTACTTGTTTAGGAAACATCAGAAAACGACGTCGTATCCCGGATCTGACGTGCAATTTTGTCTAGTTTTTGGCTATATAGGTCACTGTTTGCGCATTTTTGCGAATTTTTTTTTTTCTGTCAGGTCACAATGGAGCCGCATGGTTGTGGAGGAAGTGATATTGTTTGAAGTTTAAATTTTATCTTAACATAGTTCAAATTGACTTCAGAATACTAATAACTTAACAATTTAGTGTAATTTTCATTCTTGTAAGAGACTTTCACCAAGTCAGATGGTTATAAGGGGTGGGGGGGGGGGTGGTGGGTTGTGTCTGATAATGTAATGGCCACAGCTTCAAAAAAAAAAAAATATTATTATTTTTAAATATTATTTTATTTTTTGACAGAAAAACACAAGAAGGTGGGTGCTCCAGTTAAAAACAGTAATCTGGAGACGAAAGGAGTGATAACTAAGTATGAATAAGCCTTTATTTTCTTAGACACTAACCACATGTTGCTTCACCAGATACAACTCCTCTCCTCTTCTCTTCTTGGCGTAACGTCCTCACTGGGACAAAGCCTGCTTCTCAGCTTAGTGTTCAATGAGCACTTCCACAGTTTTTAACTGAGAGCTTCCTCTGCCAATGACCATTTTGCATGTGTATATCGTGTGGCAGGCACGAAGATACTCTATGCCCAAGGAAATCAAGGAAATTTCCTTTACGAAAAGATCCTGGACCGACCGGGAATCGAACCCGTCACCCTCAGCATGGTCATGCTGAATACCCGTGCGTTTACCGCCTCGGCTATATGGGCCCTTAGATACAACTAACTCTTTTAACCTTCAAAATAAAAGAAAGACAAAAACAACTGTGAAAAACATGTAAAAATAACTACAAACCATTGATTTTCTTAAACTGGCCTTGGAAGCAATCTTTTCACGAATTCCTATCGAAGTTTCAATATATAGTGACACAAATTCGTCGACATCTACGCGTTTCTTTTCTACACGCACATCGCTACAGTTCAAAGCAACAATCATCAATAAAATTCAAAAGGAATTCACTCAACGGCGTTAAATGCTACGTTAAATATTTTTCTGCGTAAACGTCGCGATCACCAAGACAATCTTTGAATATTTTAATTGCAATTTTATGAAACATTTTACGCTCTTCAGTAAAACCCCTTATATTGGTTTTTTAAACTTGAAGTTTTATTGTATGTTATTCATGCAGTTTCGTTGAACATATTTCTTCTGAACGACACACAGAGTGATAAAGATTTTTTACATATTTGCTGGAACTCTACTGTTCATAAATATGATTACCGATCTCTGATGATCGTTTATCAAAAATTCCTTTCAATATTGCGAATATGAATTGCCAAATCTTTATAGACAGGGTTGTTTCGGTTGCTTCGACGAGTGATAGCAGGGATCGATGTACCTTACAACCCAAACTCGGAGGAGCATATATGAAGTTGTTGAAACGAGATTGATAAAAAGCAGTTCAAATTTTACGTAGTTCACTATAATAGACTATCTGACCCCATAACGATTAAATTACACACCTCCGTGCACCAACCGTAAAATGTCACGTGGTCTATGGGCAGTCCTTGAGAACAGACCACGTCTTGTCAGCAAACATTGGTGTGTATCTGCATTGATTCATTGAAAGAAAACGTAGATAAACGATTTTTCCAATGATTTATGTAGTTTTGAAGATTTTGGACCACCCTAACAGCAACAAATACACAATTAAAGTTTATTTCAATACCAGTACATGATTTAAGAACCCCCTAATTAAAAGGTTAATCAAAACCTACGTTCAGAAAGCATATCGTGATAGCTTATTATCGATTATTTTTACATGCTTTCCATAATCAGCAGATTTCAAAATTTTGAACCACCCTAATATCGTTAAATCAAAATATATGATAAGTTCCATATCAGAAATAGATTTAAGGAACTAAAATGATCATAACCTGTGAATTTTAGCAGTTTCGGTTAACATTTGAGGTTTTGTCCGACTTTTGTATGGAGGCCCGCCACTGTGCCCTGTGCTGAGCCGCAGAAAGTTTAGCACCAGGACGACGAATGATGGAGGCGTCTGGAAATACTACTACGATCAAAGCAAAATCTGCTTTTGGTTCAAAGAATTGAGCTACTGACGACGACGACGACGACTGTTACACTAGAGACATTATTGGTATTGCTGTTGATACGACGAGTTGCTTTGCCGAGATGAACATGAACAGATGGAATAAAAGCAGCCGTCTGCCGGGAGGGCGTCTTTTTCTTCTGCTCCAATGAGCGCGATTGGATTTTGAATCCCATATCGGGAACGACCGAAAAAAAGGGATTGAGAGTGATTTGATGGTTCATTGAATTTGTCTTTAAATTGGAAGGGGTAGTAGAGTGAGGGATGGCAAAGTTTGAACCCAGTTGAATAGGTCGAGATCGCAGTCTCAAAAATGCTCGTTATCTTCTGAGATGAAGTTTTGCTTTTTTGAGCGTGACCACCCAATTGGGAGAGAACCAAGTTGGAACCTAATAACGAGAGAATAATTGTAGCCAGATTCAGAACACGGGCTCGAAACCTTACCACACAGTTAAAAAAGTTGTTGAATATTACATCGAAATCGCTGCAACCAGGTCGTTACATCGATCGATGAATATTACACAGCCCGATGTACACGAAGGCTTTGGATGTAATAAACAGATCCGATGTAATTTGCGCGATGTAATAAACCCGACGTACACATATACAACGTAATTGAAGCGATGTAAAATGGAAACGATTTGAAATGCTCTTCAATGGCAGATTAAATTACATTTTCATCCCTTTTCGATCAGATTTACGTGTAGCTGAAGGAAGCACTAGAGCTACACTAAACTAAAGTCGAAAAAGGATAAAAACATAATTTAATCAGCCACAGAAGAGAAAACAATAGTGTATAGATAAACTAAGTTTGACCCATAGTTTATTGTGTACCTATTCATTTTGTGGTTTGTTATTATATTTTTAACTAGGTTCTTATGTTGTCTTCTTTAAGGCCAGCTAGGTCAGAGCCTGCACAATAAATATGAGCATATTCAAACCTAGGGGCAAGACACTGTGCAAACGAGAGTAACTCTGAGAAATTCTGAGTAACTCTTTTCACCAATGATCGAAGAAATTTGTCGAAAAACACCCCTAAAACTGCTAGAAAAGCGAGATATCGGGCAATATTGTTTTGATTTTGCGATAAATCAGGCAACACCCCAGTAAAAACGGGAGCAATCCGGAGAAATTCTGAGCAACTCTGTGAAGGAAAATGTACTCTACAGCACAGTGTCTTGCCCCAAGATTCAAACTAATTGTGAGATTGCTTTTCAATAACTAAACATGTTTAATTTGTTTATTATATGGCAGATACGACGATAATCTACACCTAAGAAAGTCAATAATCGTTAACATTTCTATTACGATGAGATCGTGGACCACTGAATGCCCGTGTGTTTGCCACTTCGGCTATACGGCTCCTCGAGCTGCTTCTCTCGTTCCGCGCTAATCCTAACGCCGACAGTGTGAAGAGAACACTGACTTGAATACGGCTTTATAGTCATCCTGAAACATACAACAAAATGTTAGTACCTAGGTATTAATGATATGAAATAAAAAAAATCAAACTTGGTCATTATATCTGGGAATTTTACGCGCATTATAACTAAGTAACTAAGAACATCTTCATTTTATCTCAGAAAAGAATTCTTGGCAGGATTCTGCCAGAAAATCCCTACGAATTTTTCGTACAAATGAAAAGATAAATCTACAAGAAGTTCCTGTCAGGAACTTCATATTTTTATCTAGGAATTCCAGCTTCACGAATGATACCAGAATTTTGTTCAAGCAAGGACCATTCAACTTTAGTATTCATTGTTTTTTCTTTATTAACAAGATTTTCAGTCCTGGACTTGACCATCTAGGGAATTCATTGCAACAAAGTTTTGCTGATAATTTCTTAAGCAGTATTGTTTTTATAAATTAACTCCTGGAATTTATTAAGAAGTCCCTTTGGGATACCTCCACTTGTTTTTTCTGGGATTCCTCCAGAATTCTTTCATAAGTTACCTACTTATTTTTCCAAAAGATCTGGGCTTCCAACAGAAGTTCTTGATATTTCTCTATGAAATATTTGTACGATGTCTTCAAATCAGGAGTATCAAATGGGATTCCTCCAGGAGTGCATCCTGAGAATCCCCCCGAAGTTTCTTAAGGGATGAGACTCCTTCAAAACTTCCTTCTGAGATTCGTCCAGGAATTATTTCCGAGTTTCCTGCCGAAGTTCTTACTGAAACTCTTCTTGTAATTCTTTCTAGAATTCCATTGAATTCCTTTTGTAATTCTTCAAGAAGTTCCTTCTAAGATTTTTGTAGAAGTTCCTTCTAGAATTCCTCCGGAGTTCCGCCACTCGCATAACAGTCCCATCTTTGCTGGGTTTCCTATTCATATGGGACTGTTTTGCGAGTGGGGGCAGTGTACCTGGCAAACAAAAATATTTGCCACTCTCGAAATACGAATAGGGACAAACAGAGCCAAACAACCTGCCAAAATTTATCTGTCAAAAGTGGTCAAATATTTGGCGTCTGGGCAAAGAGTGTAATAGCACCCTTCCAAATGATCCTTGTGAGGTTTCACAAAAAGTTCCTTCTAAGCTTCCTTTAGAAGTTACTTCTGGGTTTCCTCAAATAATTCCCCCAGAAGTTTTGTCTTTGATTTTTCCAGCAATTTGTTCTGGGATTCCTTCAAGAGATTCTTTTGGTATTTTTTTCCTAAATTAGCAGTTCTATCAAAGATTCTTCCAGGAATTCCTTGCAGAGATTCCTCCAGAAGTTCTTTTATTCCTCAGGAAGTTTCTTCTGGGAATCCTGTAGGATTGATTTCTGAAATTATTCCAGAAGTTTCTTATGGGATTCCTTCAAAATTTATTTAAGGAATTCCTCCAAAAATTGTTTCTGGGATTCCTCTAGGAATTCTTTTGAGATTCTTCCAGAAGTTTCTTCTGGTATTTCTTCAAGAGACTGTTGAATATTTTTCATATTTTCCTCTGGGAGTTCTTTCTGAGATTGTACCCGGAATTCCTTCTGGGATTCTTTCAGGAGTTCCATTTGCGATTACTCCAGTAGTTCTTACTGGGATTTCTTCAGTATCAGGGTGTCCATTCAAATTCAGTTTTCCGATTCCCGGATTTTTCCCGGGTATGGACTAACTTCCCGAGTATGTACACGCAAAAACGGCTACGCTCAAAAATGTGTTCGGCCTGCACATTTTTAGTAAACATCCATGCCGCACATGACTGTGTTGGAAACACACATTTTTTAAAAATTGCTCGTACGCTCACATGAGCATGTATTTTGCAATAATTTCGACATGGCAACCTCACTGGGTTTATAAACCACCTTCAAATACCGAAAAATATTGACATTTTGCAAAAATGTGAGCGTACGAGCAATTTAAAAAAATGTGTGTTTCCAACACAGTCCCTGTGCGGCATGGGCGCTACTCAAAAATGAGAGCTTTTATTTTAGAGAGTACGAACGCAAATTATTGTTGTAGTAGGACGCTCTTCGGTATATTTTTTATATACAGTTTTAATTTGGTCTACCTATAACTTGATACGAATCTTATAGATTTCCTGATTTCAAAAATTATGATTAAAAAAAACTTACAAAAAAAGTTACAATCAATGGTGTTAATTTCCCCTTCTTAAACGAAATTTAGGATTAGAGTTAGTTGAAAAGGTCCTTTCTATATTAAGAATATTAAGAAAATGGAATCTATATGAAAATATTATTGAAACTGTGACGTCAGTGTTTGATTTTATCACGAAATTTTTGTTGAATAACATATAAAATTCGGTAGAAAAATATCGAGACATTTTTGGTAAACCTGGTCTTTAGAAACTAATGTATCAATCATTTGGTACATTTTGTGAAAATCTCCATCTAACTTTTTGTTCTGCTTCCATCGTCATTTTGAACAATTTTACTTGCTGAATCCAAAATCTTTTGACACCGATTTTCTCCGAATTTTGAAGTAAAACGTTTGAGTTCTTCTCCAATATTAAATAATATCTTGAGGACATTAAACATTTCTTCCTTTAGGAAGTACTCCATGGGTTCTGCCAAAAAAAAATCATGAAAATTCTTTTAAAATGCTTCGTTTGGCTAATATTGCCGTAAACATATCAGGGATTCTATTGTATACTCTTCCGGGGATCCGAGTGATGCTTCCAGGAAGTAAAATTTTGAAACATTACTTCACAGATTCCATAGAAGATTCTTCTGTGGATTCTACTACTATAATAAGGAAATCTGTAGAGAGTCTTTCATGAGCAGTTTTTTTAATTCGCTGTAATTTACAGTGTTGTACTTACTCTTCAGAATTTTATTTGAATTTAACCTAAAGCTCCTCCAAAATTCTGTACAGAAGCGGATATGCACAATATCACTGTTTTTCAATAATTTTCTCCTTGACTTCTGCCAAAGGGATCAAATTTAAGGGATCTGGCAGAAATATATGAAGAGTTCCACTAAGAATATCACCAGAATCCCTCCAGATACTGACACATATTTTTTTTTCAAACGTGAAAATCTCTTCGCCGTAAGTAACTTACTGTAGGTTTACTGAGTTCGCCAGGAATTCCGATTTTCCTAACAAGACTCAAAAAGTCCATCGTGAAATCTTGCAGAAATCTAAAAATTTCGCCAAAGAAGTATATTCTGATTTCTTTTACATGAATTTATCAAGATCCAACAGAAACTACTAAAATTCCTGAGAGGCTGCCTTTCTAAAAACATATACAACCGGCAACTCTGTTAATGTTGCTAGCATTCTGTTCAAGACTTGCTTGACACTTAAGAAGTACAGATAGATACCATAAAGATTTTTCCCGGTGCCTTTTACAATTTCCCGTGTTCTTCCCGTATTTTTCCCGGTGGTTTCGAATTCCCGGGTTTTTCCCGGTTTTCCCGTATTTCCCGGATGGATGGACACCCTGTCAGTATGTACTTCCTACTGGGATTCCTCTAGTAGTTCTTCCAGGGACTTTTCCAGCAGATCCTTCTTGGATGCCCCCCGAAATTCCTGTTAGGATTTCTAAGGAGTTTTTCTGGGATTCATGCAAGAGTTACTTCAAGGATTTCCTCCGGAAAATCTCCAGTAGATCGTACTGAGATTCCTTCAATAGTTCCTTCTGAAACATACAACAAAATATTAGTACATATCTATTAATTGAAATAACTTGATCATTGCGTCTGGGAATTTTACGCGTATTATAACTAACTAAGTAGTATCTATGAACTTTTATTCAGGGGAAAGATCTCGACAAGATTCTGCTAGAAAATTCCTAGGAGTTTCTCGAAGAAGCGAAATACAAACTCTATAAAAAATACTGCGAAGCATGTCACATTTTTCTCTACGAATTCCAGCTGCAGGAATGGCCGAGGGAATGGCACCAGTATTTTGTTCAAGTACCAATCCACTTTAGTATTCAGATTGTTTTCTTTATTGGCAAAATTTTCAGCCCTGGACTAGTTCAGCTAGGATTCTAGGAAAATAATTGCTATAAAGTTCTGCTGGTAATTATTTAAGCAGTATTATTTTTAGAAATTAACTCCTGGAATTTCTTCCAAAATCCTTGTAGGAATACCCCAGGAATTTCTTCTGGGAACTATCCAGAATTTACTTCTAGGATTCCTCTGATAAAATGGTTCTTTCCTATGGTTCTTTGAGACGTACAATTTGCGGTTCATCTTATTGTTCCATCTGGGGTTCCTCCAGTATATTTTCAGAAGTTCCTTTTGAGATGCCTCCTCTTCCCTAATAAACCAACACCATACACGGACCGTAATGTAGTCGGTTCAACAATATCACATACTGTTCGAATTGTATCCCGAATGGGTGGTTAAGCCCGTCTTATGGTTATCGTTCATGCGAATTGTTTTTTCGGAATTCCTCCAGGAATCTTTCTTGGATTCCAACAGAAGTACCTCCAGATATACCTATATGAAATTTTTGTAAAGGAATTCCAAATGGGACTCTTGAAGAAATTACAGACCAAACTGATGGAGGAATCCCGGAAGAAAAATCAGGGGGGATCGTAAAAGGGACTCCTGAAAGAATCCTAGAACGATTTCTAGGTGCAATCTCAGAAAGAACTCCCTAGGAAAAAATCAAAGAGCTCTATAAGCATGCTTGCAATACCAGATGGAACTGGAAGAACCTCTGGAGGAATCACAGTAGCAACTACTGGAAAATCTCTGCAAGGAATTTTTGGAGAAATCTTTGATAGAACTCATAATTTAGTAAAAAAATAGACCCAAAAGTAAGTATGGAAGAAATCCCAGAACAAAACTGCTGGAGGAATCACAGGCAAAACTTTTGGGGGAATCTGCAAAGGAACCGCTGGAGGAACCAAAGAAGGTTTTTTTTTTAGGAAAACCAGAAGTAGTTTTTGAACTTTTGGAAGGAATTTTTTGTAAAACCCCACAAGGAAAATTTGGAGGAATTTCTGAAGGTATTCCTGAACAAGTTCCTGAAAGAATCATAACATTCCGGAACTCCTGGAAAAATCTCAGAAGGAACTTCTTCAAGAATTACAAAAGGAACTTCGGGGGACTCTAAAAGGAACTCCTGTAGAAAAATCTAAAAGAACTCCTGGATACATCCATTAAGGTACTTCTGGAAGAATAACAAAAAGCATTCCTGGAGGAATACCAGGAAAGACTCTCACAAGCAGCTGCTGGAAAATCCAAGGAGAAACTTCTGGGGGGATCCTGGAAGGAACCCCTGGAGGAATCTCAGCAGACTTTCCTGGAGGAATCCCAGTTGATACTCCTTAAAACATCGTAAAAGATTCCTCCAGGAATTTCTGCAGGAATTACTCCAGTAGTTCCTATTGGGATTCCTCCAGTAGTTCTTCCAGGGACTTTTCCAGGAGTTTCTTCTAGGATACCGTCCAGAGTTCCTGTCAGGTTTTCCCAGTTCTTTCTGGAATTCCTGCAAGAGTTACTCCTAGGATTCTCCCAAGAAAATCTCCAGTAGATCCTTCTGAAATTCATCCATGAGTTCCTTCTAGGATCGTCTTCAGAGTTTCTGTTGGAAATTCTCTACGAGTTCTCTCTGAAATTCTTCCTGAAATAATATTAAGGATTGCGCCCGGAATAACTTCTGGGATTTCTCTAGGAGTTCTTTCTGAGAGTGCAACAAGAGTTCCTCCTGAAATTCATTTTGGGATTCCTACAGAATTTATTTTTATGATTCTCCAAGAAGCTTTTCTGGAATACCCTCCGGTGTTCTTGTTGGGATTTCCACAGAATTTCTTTCTAGGGTCTCCAAAAGTTACTATTAAGGTCTCCTCCATTTTCTTCTGAGATTCCTCTAAGACATGTTTCTTAAGCCGTTAGTACACAGGGTCAAATATTTGACAAGGAGTGAATCAATGCTCAAACATCTGGTTTGACTCGATCGGATTTTCATTAGTGTCAAACAGATGTTTACTCTTTAGTTCATTCATTGTTAAATATTCGAACATGTGTACTGTTAACCTTATTCTTTCAAGTTTTTTTTTTAATTTCTCCAAGAATTCCTTCTGGCATTCTAACAGCAAATACTTCTGGGGGTTCCTCAAATTGTTTCTTCTGGAATTATCCAGGAATTTCTCCAGTAGTTCTCTTTGAGATACCTCCAACGTTTCTTCTGGGATTCCTCCAGGAGTTACAACTAGGGCTACTTCTGTGATTCTTCCAGTTTTACCAGGAGTTACCTTTGACAGCTTGAGCATGATTGACCGCCCGCAGAATGCTACTCCAGTATCACCAGATCAGCTACACTCACACAAGGAACCAATGAGATGGTTGCTTGGGACTAACAGAAAATCTCCAGTAGATCCTTCTGAAATTCATCCATGAGTTCCTTCTAGGATCGTCTTCAGAGTTTCTGTTGGAAATTCTCCACGAGTTCTCTCTGAAATTCTTCCTGAAATAATATTAAGGATTGCGCCCGGAATTACTTCTGGGATTTCTCTAGGAGTTCTTTCTGAGAATGCAACAAGAGTTCCTCCTGAGGTAATCCAGAAATTCATTTTGGGATTCCTACAGAATTTATTTTTATGATTCTCCAAGGAGCTTTTCTGGAATACCCTCCGGTGTTCTTGTTGGGATTTCCACAGAATTTCTTTCTAGGGTCTCCAAAAGTTACTATTAAGGTTTCCTCCATTTTCTTCTGAGATTCCTCTAAGACATGTTTCTTAAGCCGTTAGTACACAGGGTCAAATATTTGACAAGGAGTGAATCAATGGACCTTCTGCATATGAATCAGAAGCGGTAGCCACTAGACCATCAAGCTCTGGGATTCTACCAGGATTACCTTTGACATTCTGAAAAATTCTTCTGAGATGCCACTAGAAGTTCCTTATGGGATTTGTCCATTAGTTTCTTTTGAAATTGCTCTAATAGTTTTTTTGAGTTCTCTAGAGGTTTATTATACTTCAACTGTTCCTTCTGGAATTCTTCCAGTAGTTCTATCAATGATTTTTTCAGTAGTTCCTTTTAGGATTCCTCCAAGAGTTAGTTCCAAGATTTCCAATGAGATTCAGGAGATCCTTCTAAGATATTCTCTGGGATTCCACCAGAAGTAAATTTAGCGATTCCTCCAATATTTTTTTAAGATTCACCCGGAAGTTTCTACTGGGAGTTTTTTTTTCTGGGATAGGGTTATCATACGTCCTGATTTAGCAGGACATTTCCTGGTTTTGGACTAATTTTGGCAAACATTTCTTAACAAATCCTTATAAGAGAAAATGCTTGAAATGTCCTTATTTCCTGTGCTTGGCAGATGGCAGTCATATTCTGGGATTCCTCCAGAAGTTCTTTCTGGGAGTTATAAAAAATCGAGATTCTATAGAATTTTTGTACGGATTTCAAGGAAATACCAAGCTAAGATGTATTTAGGAATTTTATTCATAGTCTTTCAGGGTAAAATTCCTCCTGAAAAAATCCTCTTTTGAAAAAATTCGCATGGCATAACTGTAGGAATACCTCCATATATTTTTTTTCACCTCCTGGAAATTCCAGGAAATCACTCTACCCTCGACTCCATCCTTATTTCCATGGCCATGGTCCCGGACTTCCACGTGGAAACTATTGGAATAATCTCCGAAAAAAAACCTTTTGTTAGGAATCGCCGAAGGATTTCCTCTAGGGTAAATTTCCGAAGGAACTTCTCTTGGACATTCACAGAAGAAACTATTTTTAGAGAAATCTCAGAACAATTAAGAAAAATACTCTTCCATTGAAAGAATTCCTCTCTGAAATATCACTCCTTGTGAGAATTCTCGAAGAAATTTGTATAACAGGAATCAGATATATACCCAAAGACGTCGAAAATTAAAATGTCGCTTACGTCACTTTGCAGAATTACGGCAGTCTATTGGAGAATTATTCTTGGAGGAACTTTCGAAAAACCCTATTCAGGGGGTGTTCTGAAAGAACTCCTTTTGTAAGAATCTCAGAAGAAATTTGTCTTTGCAGTACATACCAAGGGGAATGACATATCCTTTTCTAACCGGAATATCCGCATTTATCCGTTTCTAACCGTCGCTAACCGCGTCTAACTTCTGCTCACTTAGCAGCTCGCTTAGCAACGGTTAGCTACGGTTAGAAACGGATAAATGCGAATATTCCGGTTAGAAAAGGATATGTCATTCCCCTTGGTACATACAATGTCGCACAAAACATTACCACCAATCGTTTTTCATACAAAATGGGCAGGCTTGAAGTTACGGTGCTCATTTTCTAGTGAACAGATTTTGCTGACATTTGGCAATTGCCATGTGCACTATAGTTCATTATTTATAGCATCAGATAATCACATATACATTTTCATATATATGGGAATCTGGAAGTGATTCAATTATTTTATCGAATCGTATATCTGTAACTTTTCATGTACTGAAAAGAACTGAAGAAATTTACGAAAAAATGTCTCTTGGGAAAATCGCCAAATAATTACTCAAGGAAGATATAAAAGCATTCCAAAAAAAAAACTCGCTTGGATGTGTCTCTGATGGAATTCCTTTTAGAGGAAACTCTTAGTAAAATTTCCGAAGAAATTTCTCGAGGATATTCTTCTCAAAGGAATTTACGATTAAATTCCTCTTTCAAAATATCTTCAAAAGAATTCCTTATGAAAAAAATATCCTCTTACAAGAATCTTTGAAAAAAATCTCTTGGAAGAAATCGCTAACGAATCTCCGACAAAATTTCTCCAGAAAAAAAATCGGATGAATTCCTCTTATAGACGTCTTCGAATGAATTGATCTTTGAACAATCTAAAAACAATCCTCTTGGATGAATTCCCCACGAAATTTCTCTTGGAAGAATCTCCGAAAAAAATTCTTTTGGAAAAATCTGCGAAAGAATTTCTCTTGGAAAAAAAAAGAAATTTGCCTTGGAAAAACCTCCGAGAAAGATCTCATAAAAAATACTGGAAGAAACACCATTTGAAGAAATCTCAGAAAGAATTTCTCTAGGAAATAATCATCAAAGATGGAATATTTGAAAAAAAAATCTTCTAATAATCTCCGAAGAATTTGTTATGGGGGCATCGCCTACATTTGGCAAAATGCCATTTTGTATAAAGCTATGCTAAATGGTGAATTCTCATTTCGGAAAATCTCTTTGAACAATCTTAGAAGGAATTTCTCTTGGAAAAATCTTTGAATAAGTTTCACTTATAAAAATCGCCGTAGAAATCTCGGAAAGAATTCAGTCTAGTTGAATCTTCAAAGGAAATTTCTTTCGGAATTTCTTTGAAGGAAATTCTCTTGCAGGCATCTCCAAAAAAATCATTTGAAAAATGTCAAAACAAAAAACATCTTGAATGAGTTCCCGAAAAAATTTCTCTTGTGAAATCTAAGAAGGAATTTCTCTTGGGAGAATCTGCGGAGTTTCTGGAGGAATTTCTTTCGGACAATTTCTGAAGAGATTTGGGAAATCTTCAAGGAAACCTATTTTGGATGCATCCTTAAAAAATGTCTCTTTTACAAATCTAAAAATAGTCACCTTATTGGATTTTAAAGAGAAAAAATCTCTTTAAAATTCACCTACTGGATTTCTGTTGCATTGACTTTCGAGGAATTTCTACTGGACTGACGAAACTTTTCTTGTAGGAAACTCCGGTAAAAAGTCTCTAAATAAATTTCTCCTGAAAATTTTTCACCATCTCTAAAATATCTGTTGGAAAATTCAAGTAAAGTCATCAAAAGAATTCCTTCTAAAGCGACATTTACATGGAACCTCTTGGGAAAATTGCTGAAGTTGTTTCTTTTGGGATAATCTTCAAAAGAATTTCTTTTGTAGGCATCTCTAAAAGAATGGATTTTTTTTGGGAAACTCTAAAGAAATTTTTCAGATTTTAGGTACAAAAAGGACAGAAATGATATGGAAAAATCTAATTTTCTGCCTTTTTTTTTTTTTTTGAAGGAAGGGAGTTTCTAGAACTTCAAAGGTAGTTCCATCCTGTTTTCTAAAAAAATAAAATGATTTTCAGTTTAATTTGAAACTCAATTCATTTAATAATTTTGGGGACTCCTTTGAAAATTTTTAGTAAAATATATGAATAAACCTAGGGGCAAGACACTGTGCAAACGAGAGTAACTCTGAGAAATTCTGAGTAACTCTTTTCACCAATGATCGAAGAAATTTGTCGAAAAACACCCCTAAAACTGCTAGAAAAGCGAGATATCGGGCAATATTGTTTTGATTTTGCGATAAATCAGGCAACACCCCAGTAAAAACGGGAGCAATCCGGAGAAATTCTGAGCAACTCTGTGAAGGAAAATGTACTCTACAGCACAGTGTCTTGCCCCAAGGAATAAACTTAAAAAAAACATGAGTATTTAATTCGAGACAAATCCTCTTTTGAACATTCTACGAAATTACTTTGGCTGCCTACAAATAAAATTGGAAATAATTCCTTTTAGCTTTATTCAATATACACTTCCCTGGAAAATCCTTAAACTAACAGAACAATTCAGTTTATCGGGAAACAATCCGGAATTTGGGATGATTCTGTAGTCAATCAGATCTTTGTTTTGTCGGTAAGGAATTTCATCTAAAAATGTGCTTGGTACCATTATGTCAATAATTTTTCTCTAGTTTCTCACAACATCAATGCTTATGGAACAACACTGATCTAAATTAATGAGAAGTCGGTAATAGTAAGATAACAATATTGTTCTGGCGTAATTTTCATGTAAAGGCATCGCATCGCAGCGAGCAGGGATTGGCGGCATGCACCGTGCGGTGCGAAAAAAGCCTGTGTTTCACACAATCGCAAGTGCTCGTCTCCCGTTTTGCCGAGAGACAAGAGACGTATGAGTGAGAGCTTTCGTAATTGTGCGAGAGACAATCGCAGCACTAGCTCTACGGCGCAGGGAGTAATGCGCGGTGCTTGGGACTGTGCTTGTCTCCAAACAGAAAAATTCAATTGATAAATTGATTGAAGAGTTTGTGTTTACGGCAAAGTTGTTAAGCTTGTCAAGGGCTGACAAGTGATGGGTCGTTTGATTCGAAATTTTTCCAATCATGCGTAGTATTAAGCCAAGTGCAAAGCACGGAGACAAGCACCGTGAGAGTGCATACGACAGAGCGTGAGAGACAGGAGAGCTCCAGCGCGCGGCAAAGTAAGCGAGCAACACACAACCGATTGCGCGTACTCGTCTCCTTCTAGTTTGCTGTGCTGTCTCGTAGCAGAGTGTGCGGCACGCAAAGAGTTTTGAGTCGCACCCTATCCCTGCCAGCGAGGATGTTTTTTAAATAATCGACGAATTTCATCTCAGGTTCCTGAGGATTTAAAAAAGCACTCAAGGATTTCCGAAAAACGTTTCAACTTATTTTGTAAAGCATAGATTAAAATAATATAGATGATTTCCAATGTTCAAAATTTAACCAAGGTCCTTAGTCCTTGCGATTTCTAAAAATAGCATGAACATTTCTTGAAAATTTCGTAAAACTGTGCTTTTTTAAAAAAATATAAATTCATCCCCAGCTGTAGGTAGGGTCTTGTATCATTTGGGCAGGTGTACCTATTTTGGGCACTTGCCGCTATAACTAAGTCCATTTCAAACCGATTGATTTGAAATTTTGTTCAGAGTTAGGAACGTATAGTATCTAACTCTGGACAAAATTTCAATTCAATCGGTTTGAAATGGACTTAGTTATAGCGGCAAGTGCCCAAAATAGGTACACCTGCCCAAATGGTACAATACCCTAAATTTATCCTTCTCTCTTCTTGGCGTAACGTGGGACAAGTGGGACAAAGCCTTCAGCTCAGCTTAGTGTTCTATGGACACTTCCGCAGTTATTACCTGCGAGCTTTCTCTGACAATGACCATTTCGCATTCGTAAATCGTCTGGCAGACATGAAGATACTCTATGCTCAAGGAAGTCAAAGAAATTTCCTTTACGAAAAGTTGCTGGATCAAACGGGAAATGAACTCGTCACCCTCAGCATGGTCATGTTGAATACCCGTGCACTTACCCCATCGGTTATACGGACATAAATATGCAGATATAAAAAATCTTAGAGTTTGCAAATCATTTAAACATTTTTTTCGCAAAGCAAGAGGTTTCTGAAAATGCTTCGAATGTTTTTTAAAGTTATAGTTTCCATAAATAATTGAAATACATAATTACGGGATCTCCAGTTAGCCTAGTGGTTAAGGCTATGGATCGCTAATCCGGAGACGGCGGGTTCGATTCCCGTTCCAGTTGAGAAAATTTTCTCAACTCCCTGTAGTGATGTACCGAATAGTACTATTCGGCCTTCGGCCGAATACCGAATAATTCGAATTTTATTATTCGGCGAAACGAATATTCGGCCGTATATTCGGCCGAATAATCGGTCAGATATTCGGCCGATTTTCTTGTTAAAAATCTCGTGAAGTTATTGTAAAGGGCATCTTTGTTTTCAAGAAAGTAGAATTTGAAATCCAGCATCTTCAGAAAAGTTTTAACATCACAGAAAAAGTAACTTTTTGCAAATAAAATGCTCCGAAAATCCACTTCACAATTCACTTAATTCTTGATTTAGTGTGTTGTTGCTATGTTTAGTCATTATTCGGCCTATTCGGTATATTCGGCCGAATAATACATTTAATATTCGGCTAAACGAATATCCGGCAAAATCTAAAATAAGCTGATATTCGGCCCGAATATTCGGCCGGCCGAATATTCGGTACATCACTACTCCCTGGGCATAGTGTATCATTGTACTTGCCTCACAATATACAAATTCATGCAATGGCAGGCAAGTAAAGCCCTTCAATTAATAACGGTGGAAGTGCTCAAAGAACACTAAGTTGAAGCGAGGCAGGTTAAGTCCAAGTGGGGACGTAGAGCCACAAAGAAGAAGAAATAATTAAATATTATTAATTAAAATATAATAATTAACATCATTAATTATCACGCCGAGGACTTGGGATCGAATCCCATTCCCGACAAACTTACAAAGCGTGAGTTCTTCCTTCGGAAGGGAAGTAAAGCATTGGTCCCTAGATGAACTAGCCAAGTACTAAAAATCTCGTTAATACAGATACAAAAAAAAACATCATTAATTCATGAATCGTAATTCACTATTTTTGTTAATCAATTTACGACATTTTACAAACATTTTTTTTGGAATTTCGAACATTGTCCAAATTTCTCAGAATTCTTCAATCATGACTCCATTTTCAATACAAAACAGGATACAAAATTGCCCTCGTGCCGATGAGAGGTCTCGGACATAAATGAAAAATAATATAGGCATCGGCCGAAGTTTCAATGGTAAAAATAATAAATTTGTTAAATAAATGTTAAATAATATTGCCATTAGCCTAGTGGTAAGTCTTTGGATTGCCAATCCGGAGAAGGCGGGTTCGATTCCCGTTCCGGTCGGGGAAATTTCTTCGATTTCCTGAGCATAGTGTATCATTGTGCTTGCCTCACAATATACAAATTCATGCAATGGCAGGCAATGAAAGCCCTCCAATTAATAACTGTGAAAGTGCTCAAAGAACACTAAAATTGAATAGAGGCAGGTCAAGTTCCAGTAGGAACGTCGAGCGAAAAAGAAGAAAAGGAGGAACTCTTGTCCTCACTGAACTCTGAGGGAACCCCAGGAGTCCCTTTTTAGGAAATGTAAAAAAAAAATATGGTGGCCCAGTAAAATCCTGCAGAAATACCTACGAACTTTTAGAATCCTACCGAATTGGAACTGTTCCTTGGGCATAGAATCTACTGAGCACTGGCGGTGCATTCTTTTTATCGAGCATTTCTGACTTATAATATGCCAAAACACATTATCGGTCATACTTCAGCTGAAAGCTGCCGGTTCGCAGTAAACCATTGGAGATGTAAGTGTTATGATTAATATAATTATAAATAAAGGTGATAGGTTTCACTAGAAAACATTACATTACAAAACTGAAATGAAACATTCACTTTAATAACTTCAAACCCTGTGATCTTGACCAGGGAGAAAACTCAGTTTTGCTCTTAGGTAGAGCTAACAAACGATAACGAAATAGAATTAAAATCCTTGAATCATACCTGCATCCACCCTTCAGAGCGACCAACTCCTCGCAAAATTAGTTTTCCTCCAAGTCTCCCGCTGACGATCTTCCGGATCGTATTCCATCGTCTGTCATCGTCGCCCGGATCGTATTCATTTGGCATATCGGATCGAGTTTACTGGCTGGTCTAGATCACGTTTATGGCAGTGGTGCTGGGGATACGGCATACTGGACCATAGTCAAATCGCAACCAGCGACGATGGTAAGGAGTTGGTGGTTAACATCGACCTCGGAACCGGCATCTGTCGCCTTTAGTCTTGGTGGTTGTTATGTTGGCATGTGGTTCTTGAGGGTGATTTGGACCGTATATTTGCCGCAGCTGGTAACACACTTGGCCAACTAGCTAGCTCGAAATAGGTGTTCCTGTTAGCCGCCGGGGAGAAGCTAATTCGTCGGAGAGCACCATGTTGAGCTGGGCTTCCAGATCGACGGCGATGAAGTTCCAATTTTGGTGCCCGGAACTCCGCTTCACGTTGAATTATCCTGTATGGAGTAAAAGTTAATAAATACCATAAATAATGTAACTCAAGTATCACAAATTACCTTCGAAAATGAACAAATTTCAGGCAAAATCCTTTCACTAACTTTCTTCATCGAAAACTAAAATGGACGCTCACTTGCCTCGCGCTTGGCCGATCACAACAAAGCCGGCAGTGTTGCGAGATGTATTATCGCATCATTAAAAGATGCGATATGACATCGACTTTGTGTAATGCTACACAACTCCATCGCAACCACTTGGTTGCAGCTCATTCTGTGTAATAATCACATTTTTTCGATGTGAATGTTACACAAATGCGATGCAAAGAAAAGTTGATACTTTTTTTAGGTGTAATTTTGGGGTAGATGTAAATTAGCATCGAATCGATGTGATTGTACATCTAAAAAGACGGTTACATCGGACTTTTTACACATTTTCAATAATTACATCGAGGCATATTACATTATTTTTTTCTGTGCATGATTCAATGTTACGTGCCAACCGATGCTGCCGAATTGCAAAACAAAATGAACTTTTACAGTCATGAATACTGTCGTGGATAAGATTCCAAAAGTTATGTGATGTAAACTGTTTCAATAATTCAGCCATTACTTATACTTGCATTTGCGCAAAAAACTTTTTTTTACGTTGCCTGTGAGATTTACCACAACAAGGCAAACAAAAAGTAGCAAAGCTAAACAAAGCAAAGATAACCGTACACATCGTAGATGCTACTCCGTGATTGACCAGAACAATCGAAGTTGCACAGAGATCCAATGAATGGTGCTTGGGACTAGCTACACACTCTCAATGTGCACAAATCGAGAGTTCAATATTTTAAAAAGTCAATAACGGCGCCGGACACGTCCTTACGGTCATCGGGAAAGGGGAAGGAATGTTAGTTCGACAACCGTTGTTACTAGAAACCGTGGAATCCACAGCATCCCCACAGTTGTCTCGGGAAGAAGTTTTTTTTAGTTGGGTAGGGTAAGATGTGGATCTTGAAGCCACTTTTGGTAGGTAATATGATCCACAAGTTATATAAAAATACACGATTATGAATTATTTGGTCGCCATAGTAAGGGTAATGTACATACGTCAACGATCGTTCTATATTAAACGCGTCACGAAGGTTATCGCGCGCTTCTAATTTTGCATTCAATATTCGCGTCCGCATCTTCCTACCGAGAAAACCGACCGACTCACGGAAATAGTCGTGCGTGCCCCACAATATTGAACTTAGAGTATACGGAGAACAAACTTTCAAGCTTAGACAGCTATTTTCGAATTATATATTTTACTAAGAGTTGTCCCATGTGTTACCTGTGGTCGACAGCCGTTGAGGTAATTAAGTTAATTATTTTAAATTTGCTCAATGATTGTTGTGAACTGCAATCACTTTCTTCTAAAATTTTTATCGCTTTAATATTAGGCCTGCACCAGAACTACAAGATTAATTTGCAGATATTACAGACTCCAGGAGTCCTCATGAAAAAACATTGACGAAATTACCCTAACTACTTTTAGTATGAAAAAAAAACTCGGAATGATCTCACCCAGTTCCATGTCGTCGGATGACCGCAACCACTCCTTAACTCCTTAAATTTTTTGCAATACATACTGTTTGCTACCAAGTGTGCATCCATTTTTATCACTTCACGAGGAAGGAAAATGTGCACCTGCCCCAAACACGTGTCACTCCTCACTTATTCCTTCGAACAATACAACGCGACCGAGATTTTTATCGCAACTGCCACAAACAAGCGTCACTTTTCGTTTTTTTTCGCCGAACAATGCAACCCGATCGAGATCCCCATCGCAACTGCCCAAAGCATGCATCATTTTTTTACTTTTTCCTTCAAACAAAGCCACTCGATCGCGGTCCCCATCGGAACTCCCACAACAAGGTAAACAAAAAGTGGGCAAAAACCGTAAAACATGTATTTCCGATTTATCTAGGTAGTCAAAGCTAGAAAACGGAAGATAAAGAGTAGTTCTTTCAAATAAGGGAAAAATTGCTGTTTTGTTGGGAAGTCTAAGAGTTGACAAAGAGAGCCAAAGTTGAGCAATTTGTATGGAAATTCCGCTTTTTTGCGCTCCGTCTCGAAAGGGATATACATATATACATGAAAAAGATGGATAAATTATAAGGGAAATTCCGAAAGAACCCACAGCTCAGATGAGATTTGAACTCACGACCCTTATTCGCTATACAAGTGCTTTTCCAACTAAGCTACCGAGCCAATTAATGACACGGTATTTTAGTTGTCATAAGAAAATTCAAATCTCATCGATCATGTTTCATCCCTCCCTTAACTTGCACCGCAAATATATCCATCTCTTATGATCATATGTATTGGGTTTCTTATTAATGTTTAGACTACTGTGATAATTTGAGAATCTACTAAATTATCATTTCCCACCGAAATTTCACACTAATGAAACTTTTTTTGTTTACCTGTTGGGCATCCGACGCCCCTGTCATGAATTCAACCGAACTTGTGCATGCCAGCCGCTGCGAAGTCGTGTGCGAAATTCGACTGTGATGATAATGAATTTCGACCGAGTCTAAATGGGTGCAAATGTCGCAATATAGGGGAAATTACCTATTCTCGGCCGTTTTGTTCTCTTCGTCTTTGGGGGTTTTTTGAAACCTATTGAACTCAAAGTTGGTCTCAAATCCTTCCCAACTAAGCTGAATTATATGGCCTAGTTTCAGGCAATTTGACAAAAACCCCCCATGACGAAGAGAACAAACCTGCCGATAATACCCATTGTCACCCTATTATATAAAAAAATTCTCTTCTAGTTATGATAATAGCCGCTTCGATCGCACACCAGCATTCTTGATTATTCATCATTCATTCATTCGCTTGCGATCTAAACTGCGACGAACGGCAACGAATATCTATGTCAAGGATGTCAAGCAGCTTGCTTAGGGGCTGTCCATAAACCACGTGGTCATTTTTTTGGGACTTCTCAACCCCCCCCCCCCCCCCCCCGCGTGGTCATTAGACCATACAAAAATTTTTTTTCGTCCATACAAAATGGTCATTGACCGAAACCCCCCCCCCCCCCCCTCATGACCACGTGGTTTATGGACAGCCCCTTATCGCTTCTTCCCACTGGTGATGGGGTTGCGTGTTTGATCACGACAATCCGTTTGCTGCATGTTTCCCGATTCGCTTCAGCAAAGAGGAGTGAATATGAACGGTGTGAGGCGAATATACCGATCCTGAAGAAGTTTCGACCGGGCATATACTAGTGGAGCTTACCTCACTGAATGAGATGCTCTCATTAGCAGAAGAGTGGTCGATGGTTTTCTCGGTGAATGAATGCATTGGACTGGTGTTGGTGGCGGCGAGTTTGATGGAACTCCATCAAACTGCTACTGCAACTGCTGATCCGAAACAGTTTTATCACGGCTCTTTTATCACAGCTCTGGCTCAGATTTCGAGAGTTTATTTTGCGATCCAGATGTTGTGATGATGTGAAACATGGAAGTAAAGTTTTCTTGAGACGGATGGTAGCAGGGTTGTGCAGTTTCAGGATGGTCAATGTCGAATGACACTCGATCTAACCATCACTTCATACGACAAACGCAGTCCATCAAAACATAATCGATTCACGCAAAAGCCACTCAAGCCAATCCTCGTTCAATGCAGAGTCAACCACATCCAACAGCAGCGATCGTCTCTTGTTTTCGAACCACACGATGAAACACCGAAGCGAGTTTTTGTTCTACGCTTTGCATTCTATTCATAGGGCGTGCTATGTTTGTGTTTGCTGCGCCATGCAATACTACTTAACAAATTGACCTTCATCCTGGCATTTTCAGACGAGAGTCACCCAGCAGTGAGTGACATAGCTCTGAGTCGGAACGACTGTTAAGAAGCGTTCGGCTACTCAAGAGATTTGCAGAGAAAGAGCGTGGCGGCGGCAGCCACCGTATCAATGCGTACGTCTCGAATGTGTTCGTTAGCGACATAGAGACGGTCGGCTGTAGCGTTGATGGAGGAAGAAGGGCAATGTTGATGTTGCGGCTTTTTTGTGTTATGATGGTGATAATGCACAAGACTGGATGGTAGTATCCACGAAGGCTTCGACTAGACATATACTTCGGCTTACCTTCAAGGAAGAAAAGCCCTCACCGGTAGTGGTGCTCGTTTTCATTGATGTCATCGGAGAACGAAAGCGGTCTTCGGTTAGGTACGATGTTTATTTGATTTCGGTGTTTGGGGTGTTGGCTCGATGAATTGCATGAGAGGATACCGATCCCCTGCGGCAACGATGATTAGCAGTGCAGAGAATTGTCAGACAAAAGGGCTCTTTATCCCAACTAATAACAGATAATGACATGATCTCGAAATTTTTTTGTTGCAGACAAAACGGAAGCTGAATTGGTTGAGTACTTTTCAACTCGTGAATAATCAATTATTACAAATCCAAAATCGAAACTGTTTCATGATAGATCTTCAGCGGCGTTGCATTGTTTTACGACTCGAAGTTTCCGCTTGGGAATTGCAATGCAAGGCTGCAAAATCTCTAAACTCGTGGTGCACGATCTTTATCCTATTCTGTTCAAGTTGGGGCAATCTTATGTCGCATTGGGTGGGTTGTCGCAACAAATCGACGCTGATTTTTCATTTGGGCCTAACTGACATTTTCGAGTTCTGTTCGTCGATCCTCTCTTTGTGTTATCACAGAATGTGTATTGAGTTTTCCACAGATTTTTTGGTTGAAATGCGAAGAAGACGACTACATGTTGCTATAGAAACAAAAAAAAATAATTAATTTGTTTGTTTTGATCAAGTTATTAGCGAAATAGAGAGTCGACGAAGACAAATCTTTCAAGTCAGTTAGGCCCTTATGAAAAATCATTGTCGAAATGAATGATTTTTTTTGCTGCTGCTTCTGCTCTTGCGTTACACCTCCAGAACGGGAATTTCGTTGCTTTCTGAGACTGCTGGTGATCGGTGTCTTTTCGTAGTCACGATGTTTCCCATTTCTTCATCGGCATCATCAGAGATTTCAAATTCATTTGTGTTGGAATACCGTCAAGGCACCATTCACCGTGGATCTAAGAGGATTCGAGACAAATAAGGGCTGTCATTTGACACCAGTCTCATAAACATTGTTGGTGCCGCTTTTAATTGCCTTCATTATAGGTTAAAATTAAAGCAATATCCACAGAAGTAGGAAATTTTTCACAAAATTTGGTGATATAGTACAATTAGTAGAGGGTAGTAGGGACGCCTAATACCGTGGTAGGTCACCATTCACCGTGTATGATAAATTTTATTCTACTTTGTTTAAAAATGATCAAAACAACCCAGCCAAGGGAATTTTCTTTGTTTAAATTCATTTCAAGTAATAACTTGCGAGATTTTATTAGAAAAACGAATGTTCAAATTTTCGATTTTTTCTAGATATATTAGACAATATGGGGCACGGTGAATGGAGACCATTGATTTTTAGGGTGCCCATTTACCGTGCTTTTTTGTTTCAATTAAAAAGTACGAGTAATCGCACTTTCTTGTTAAACTTACTTCGGTAATGCAAAATACATACCTGATATGTGAATTTAATTGCTTCTTTGTGGAATAAAAACGTTACTACATTTTGTTTATCGCTTAAATCACCTTAGCGCAGTTTTCGTTTTTTCACTATGAATGCAGTGAACGAGCAGAAACTCGCTTCATGTAAACACACTTTAGTGTCAAAATGATACTTTTAAATGTTTCGAATGAGCGTTTTGACCTGATAACAATACATTAGTGTTGTATTGGTGAAATTGAAGGGACATTGTCATATCATTCAATCATAATATGGAAATAATGAAAAAATATTCGAAGGCACACGGTGAATGGAGCCCCCACGGTGAATGGTGCCTTGACGGTACGAGGCTGATCGTGTTTTTACTCCTTGTGTGTGGAAAATTTGTTCGGCTTATCCCAGCGGATTGAGATTTGCCAGGAAGAAGACGTGTGGTGGAATAAGATCTAGCTTTCGACATCGCTGCTGATGTCGTAAGGCGATCTGCAATTAAATCTGAAAGGGTTTTGGGCTTGCTGATGATGTTGTCGGTTTCGGATGTTTCCATTTCTGACGAAGTTGTTTGCGGGCTCGGTAGTGGCGGTAGAGCATCTGCGCTCGACGATGACGGGTGGTGGGATATTTCCCTGCACTACTTGTGCAGCGGTGAGACGACTGTTTACATCGATGCCTAGCTCTTTACGAGCCTCGTTACAAGTACGTCCTAAGTGCAGTAGTCTTACACAGTACCTGCAGGTGCGGATTCGAAATAAACGAAGGGATAGGTTTTTTATGAGCATCCGATTCAGTCGAACTTCGGTTGGTAAACCGGGCCAGAAGTTCTTCCACACTTCCTCTCTGGTGGAAACAACCTCACCGTAGGGTGCTAGGTGCTTAGCGATTGTTTCCGTCGAGACATACGTAGGCAGATCAGCAACCCTAACCTCAACCATGTTGTCGTAGGGCACAAGTGGGATAGCATAGTATTTGTTGTTATGCTCGATGGAGTGCTTTAAACTATGCTGCGCTACGAGCTCTTCCACGTACGTTTGTGTTTTAAGTTCGATGATGACTCGGGCTTGCGTCATACTAGGTTGGATACAGTTTACCTTGACCATGTCTAGGTTGATCTTCTTGCTGATGAATTCGTAAACTTTGTCTAGCTTGGGGCGGACTGGTACCCCGCTGAAGTCCAAGTAAAGCGAATCCTTGCGGTAATCATCCATTATTACGATGAATCGACGTGGTTCCGCCAGGAGCGCAGGATTTGGCGTAAAGCCAGTTTCACTTTGTAAAGAGTCAAGCTATTGGCAAAATGTTTTCACTTGGTTATCGTTTCAATATGTCTGCTCTCTACGAAAGCTAAGTGTCAACTGACTTGAACGTGAAATTTAGTGTGTATTAGCGGAGAACACTCAACGGCTGCAGGCCTTTATCACATGCCTTCGGTATATAATTCATGCATGGTGGCCTCACAATTGGACCTCCAACGTGGAGGTTCATCGTCGATGTCATCAAAAGCCGATAGCGACAGAAATTCGGGAGCAAAAGTAGAGGTAGGTCGGCTCTACGCAGAGGCGGGAACAATATCTGCAAGCAAGCGTTAGATTGGAACCCGACAGGGCATCGCAGTAGAGGCAGACCCACAAGCTCATGGCGGCGCAGCCTCAACAAGGAAATAACAGAAGTCGACAGAAAGTTGACCTGGCCACAGGTCAAAGCGATAATGGGCAATGGCCGAGGATGGACATCTTTCAATTCCACCCTCTGTACCACCATGGGTGCTCAGGACTGGGAGTAAGTAAGTACAGATCATGACTTCGCTTCATCGGAAATGGTGGGATGACCAGAGGACCTGGCACTAGGCCTGCGCCTGATATATCGTGGGAGAATTTACCGACGGGACAATATATAAAGTTGCCAAGAGAATGACTGCGAACTCGTAGTGCTTTCCACCAGAAGCTGCTGATGTGTTTCCAAGCAGAGCCGCCCCCTGAAGTAGACATTCTGTGGTTCAGGTTTAGCAGGCATATTGTAGTAATTTACTCTTAGCTTGTAGTGGGTTCAGTGGGTCGGGCAGGAGTTCATCCCCACACTACCTTTAGCCATCTTCTCAGGTGTCTGTCGCACAAATTTGCCTCACAAGTCACAAACTATGTACTACTATTAGTAAACGATACAAATAATGAACACCCCATACGACTGTAAACCACTATCCATAGTGAAAATATAAGCATCCGTTACTTGTACACGTTGAAACAATGCAAATTCTTGCCTATCAAAATAATTTCTTCTGGGATAAACTCCAGAACCCTCGTTTCGTTACCGAATCTTAACAATGCCACGTTCCATCCGTACGTTTCCAAGATTTAATAATATGTCGGAAGACCGTGAGACAGCAGAAATCCATTCAGTCAAGAAAAGAAAATCTGGACTAAAGCTTACCTCTACCTGTTAACCCCTCCGACCCCCTCTGTTTCGTGCATCGTGTGATCACTGATCAGAGTGGATTACCAGAGTGGTCCGTTCTGTCATGGAGAAGCGCGCCCTCTTGCGGTGCGGTATGCTGCTACTGAGGTATAACCCACACTTTCTTCGTGAAAAACAAGGAATCCCAACGACGACGACGACGACGTTGAGGATGCGCCAACCATACATACACAGCGCGAGCTTTCCAATACCTGGCACCATAAACATGGAAAAGGCGGATGGGGCTTCGGACCTTGTTTTCCTTTACGATGTGCACGTGTAACGTTTTACCCGGCACCCGCCCATCATCGGGATTTTCTTTGTCCACCGAATCCACCGTTAGACAGATTTTAGCAGCAAAATTCCGGGAAATTGTTTTTCGTCGACCTTTCCGCTCGTTTGAATAGCCACCCCGACCTGTCCCGACCAGGCCGCCCGCCAGTCAGTTGTTGTAACTTTCGGTTCGGTTACCACCGAAAAAATACCCGGTCAATTGTGGGTGTGGGTGGTTTCGTGGCGGCGGAGAAGGTAAACGATTCGGGCAAGTAACAAAACAGTTTACGTTTCTCTTTGGATCGTTGTCGGAGTTTTCACGGCTTTTCACCTGCTTTTCGTCCGAAACCTTTCCTTCAGGCTTGGGTTGTCCTAGGCTCGCTAGGCTGACATGTGGGAGAAAGAAATCGCTGCCAAGCAACCGTCCGTCCAATTCCATGATTATGGAACGCTAGTTGATTTGGGAAGTCAACCCTTCCACATTCGGAGGGATACGGAGAAGAGGTAGTTTCTCAATAATCAGGTGTAACAGATGCGATGAGATGAGATTTACTAGTAAGTCAGAAGTTGAAGCAAAATATGACGTCTGCGGAACCGTTGAGTTCGAATAAGAATCGGTTATTTTTCCAGAAACCTACCAAGAACAAAAAAATCGATCTCATCCAGCCAATCAATCGTAAGCTGCTTTATATTTTTCATTGAGGGTTCAAAAATGGGACAGTTGTTGATAGATTTTGAACAGATATGGGTCAGACATCCCGGGTAGAGGTTAATTACTGACGATCAAAACGTGATATTGGTTTGAATGATATAAGATATAAAGGATCTGATAATAATATCTAAAAAATGTTCCTGAAACATCTGAAAAATATCAAAATTTGATATTTTAAGATCAAACGAATAGCTCGCTGCTACTGGTTAGATCTTACAAGATCTAAATATGATATGATGATGATGTTCCAGGAATAATTTTTGGATATTATTTTTAGTTCTTTTATCTCTTATATCAAACCAATATCAGTTTTTGTTCTCCATATCAAAATATGCAATTATTAGGCTCTTTTCCTCTACCCGGGATATAGTTCATATAAAAGGAATGTAGTCAGGCTCTGATCGTGGTGCTGGATGAACTGTTATTAGCAGAAAATAAAACAATGAAAATTGATTCAGATTGAAAATTTCTTTCTTTCTGGAAAAAATAACTTTCTTCCCCTCCAGAAGCATATCAATATGGATGGCAAATTGTTCTTCGCAACTATACAATCTTTCCACAAAGTTCATAAAGCAGAATACCCTCGCACAAAAACTACACATTCGACAAATCCCAAACAACCATCAAATCTCGGATGGAAATAGACAAAACTTTTCGCCGCCTTAGGCTCCGACCGGGGAAAAAAGTTAACCCGCAGAATTTGTTCATACCACCACCAACACCGCTCGAAGCAACAACTATATCCGACCATCTGAAGAAAAAAAAACCCTATTTATTCACCTAGCGGTAATAGCGCCTTTCTCGTGACTTTGAAAACACATTTCAACACACCTTAAGTGGCATGTTGATGAATATCGCACTTTTATACGTTTAAAAGGAATCCATTTCATGGCATCAGAGATCATATCGTTTATCTTGCTTTTGATTTTTGAGCCTTAAACTCTTAAAAGTCAGCCGCAGATATACGCTTAAGCATGATTTAAGAGCCTAAAACTCCATTAAACAGTCACTTTCTTGAATGTTGAACCACTATCTTGATCGCCATTTTTGGACTCTGGACATCTTCACCATCCCAATTATACCCATATTGCATGGTTTTATATTCTAATACTCCATTAAACAGCAGCCATCTTGAATTTTAAGCCGCCATCTTGGAATTTGGACCTCCATCTTAGATATTCTAGTTGTCATTTTTGGAGTTTTGACTTTTTCCCCATATCAAATATACCCATATTGCATGGTAATGGTTTCAGGCCCTAAAACTCCATTAAACAGTCGTCTTGAATTTTGAGACGCCATCTTGGATATTTTATTCGCCATTTTTGAACATTTTTCTAATACCAAATATACACATACAGCCTCAAACTACATTAAACAGCTGCCATCTCAAATGTTGAGCCGCCATCTTGAATGTTGAACCGCCATCTTGGATTTTAGACCGCCATCTTGGATATTCTGGTCGCCATTTTTGGAGTCCAGATTTCTTCCCCATACCAATGTTCTGGTCACCACTCCGGTCATCTTCCTCATATCAAATTTACCCATATTGTATAGTTTTAGAGCCTAAAACTCTATTGAACAGCCGCCATCTTGAATTTGGAGCCGCCATTTTGAATATTAGGCTGCCATCTTTTATTTTGAGCCGACATCGTGGAATTGCTGGTCTCCAGTGTCGATTTCCGCATAAAATTCGTCAGCCATGCTGAACATTCGCCGTGGAAAAATCGCCGCAGTTTGATGTGTCGCATGATGGGGCTTGGTTCAGTTTTTTTATACGGCCAGTTCCACCGGTGCTGGTCCGGATCATTGGAATGGTCATAACTCCGGAACGCCTTGACCGATCCGAACCATCCTAAATAGCAAACAATGCGGTAAAATTCCGGTTCGATTCGAGCTATAATCCAAAATATCGACCAATGGGAAGTGTCTAAAAAATGAGTGAACTTTTTTGCGCACAGACATACATACATACACACACACATACATCACCTCAATTCGTCGAGCTGAGTCATTTTTGGAGTGAACATATAGCCTTTCAGTACACTTCGGTGTACGAGAAAGGCAAAAACGGAAAAGTGTTGAAGATTTGCTTTCACAAACTTTCCGACATCACCATCTCGGCAATAACCGACGACGACGACGACTTTCACTCGGGGTTGGTTCACCTTCAGTCAGCTGTAGGCGTCTCGAATCTCGTTGGAAGGCGGCTTTGGGTTTTGCCCATTTCACAACTTTTCCCCAGAGGAAAACCACGACGACGACGATTTGGGAGGGAAATTACACAACAGTCAGGCTCTGCTTGGCGTATAGTGGAGCGGGCCCCTGAACTAGTGCTGGTGGTCGGATGGGTGCGAATGGCAGAAAGCCCAGAAAGCGTTTTCAGCCAACAGACGGCCTTGTTGTTGGGCTGTGTCGAACATAAACATTTTCATAACTTTTGTGGGAGGTATTTTTTTTGGGGGATGCATAATACACTGATGTATGTTAAGGGGTTGCAGTTCGCTATGGTGAACGGAACAGAAACGAAACTATGTAAAACTGGTAATTTACTCTACGATATGAGACGAGGAATGACTAACAGTAGACATTCCCAGGTAACAATTTGATGCTGTACAAACGTTTTTCCAACTATTTTCAATCAGCTGAGCACAAGAGGTACAATCCTTTATTCAGCTCCGAAACACCTTATTTTGGCGATTTTATTGGAAGGCTGATTAAAGGCTTAATATGCGCTTAATCAGTAATCAATTAAATTTATTAATTGTGTACAAATAAAATTTAAACACTTTCGTGGGCCTATTTGTACCATAAGCAGCGTCTATTTCCAGGAGAGATGTTAAGGTATGTATAAATTAATCTGTGAGAAAAGTGAGAATAGAACTCAGACCTCCTGATATACCTCACCTTAGCACCTACACCACACACAATTGAATACATATTCTCGAAAACAAGAGCTTTACTTGTTGTGTCGGAATAGTCAAGAACATAAGTTGAACTAAGTCAGTTTTGAGGCTGAAGAAGCGATGTGGACATGACAAAAACCATGCTTGTGTCAGCTGTCAAAAATTATTTGATTAAAGGTTGAACAACAGATGATTAGTTCTGCATGTTGGTGTATGTGTTAGAGCTGGTTACCCAGATAATATTCTGTTCAACTTGATATTCAGCCATCTATGTATTGCTGATTAAAGAGGTTTAACAAGCCATACTTCAGACCAATTGTGTTCACCCATTGACACTATTAACCAGCTATTGTGTTAGCTAATATTCTCACAATTTAGCATTCATTGTTACTTGGGTTATTCCTCCTTCTCTGAATTTAAGAAATCAATGAAATAATTACTAATCCAACTCTGATTCTTAATTTCCAACATTGCTTGCGTTATGGGCATTTTTGTTTATCATTGTACAAATTGGGTCTCAGATTTTCATGAAACTTTTTCCACAGGCAGGGCTCATGGATAAATTAATAAAAAAATTGAATCTATTTTTCCGATAAACTCAGATGGATTCTTTTTGTTTTTCCCTGATACTACTTACTTTGAAAAATCATAACTCAAGTAAGAAGCATCGTAGAAACATTTTTTTTAAGAAATGAAAGCAAATTTTCTCAGAAATCAAAAAAAAATATTAACTGGCCAAAGTTTTCCACAAAATTTTTTACAGTTGCGACTATGCCCGAACTCATGGAAAATTTTCAAAAAAATATTTTTGGAAAGGTTAAATAGTAAGCTTAAATTGCAGAAAATTTTTTTTGGTTTTTGAATTACGGCCAATCTTGTTGAAAAATGTCCAAATGTGCCATAAAAGCCTTTTTTGAAATATCATAGCTCAAGAACGAAGCATCGTAGAAACAGATTTTTTTAGTGAAAATGAAAGCATATTTTTTTAGGAACCCAAAAATAAAGATGAAGTTGAAAAAGTTTTCCACAAAATTTTCGACCATCGATAAAATTTATAAAGAGGAATTGGAAAAACTATGCCCAAATTTGTGGAAAATTTTCAAAACAAATATTTTTGAGAAGGTTATCTTATAAGCTTTGATCGCTGAAATTTTTGGAATGTACTTTTTTTTTTCCTGAGTTAGGACCTATTTTGTGAAAAATGACCATGTAAGCCTATATTAAATGGTCATGTTTCACAGAATTGGTCATTACTCAGGAACAAAAAAAAAGTTCATTCCCAAAATTTTACTGATCAAAGCTTATCATTTTTATTAAAAAAAACTTTGTTTCTACGATGCTTCGTTCTTGAGTTATGACTTTTCAAAAAAAGGCTTATATGGCACATTTGGACATTTTTCAACAAAATTGGCCATAACTCAAGAACGAAAAAAAGTGCATTCCAAGAATTTCTGCGATTAAAGCTTTTAAAATAACCTTCTCGAAAATATTTTTATGAAAATTTCCGAGCATAGTTTTTCCGGCTTCTCTTAAAAAATTTTGTGAAAAACTATTTCTACTACATATTTTTTTTTGAATTCCTGAGGAAATTTGCTTTCATTTTCATTGAAAAAACTTTGTTTCTACGATGTTTCGTGCTTGAGTTATGATTTTTCAGAGAAAAGGCTTTTATGGCACATTTGGATTTTTTTTTAACAAAATTGACCATAACTCAAAAACGAAGAAAAAGTGCATTCCTAAAATTTCAGCGATTAAAGCTTATAAAAGAACCTTCTCAAAAACATTTTTTTGAAAATTTTCCACGAATTCGGGTCTAGTTTTTCAGGCTTTTCTTTACGAATTTTTTCAACTGTGAAAAATTTTGTGGAAAACTTTGTCCAATTCAATTTTTTTTGGATTTCTGAGAAAATTTGCTTTTATTTCCTGAAAAACTTTGTTTTTGCGATGCTTCGTTTTTGAGTTATGATTTTTCAAAGTAAGTAGTATCATGGTGAACAAAATAATTTCCACCTGAGTTTTCCGGGAAAATAAGCGACCCTGATTTTTTTTTCAATTTTTTTTGTTCATTTATCTATGAACCCTGCCTGTGGAAAAATTTTCATGAAAATCTGAGACCCTTTGGCCCAAACCCGTAGAGTAGAGTAGAGTAGAGTAGAGTAGAGTAGAGTAGAGTAGAGTAGAGTAGAGTAGAGTAGAGTAGAGTAGAGTAGAGTAGAGTAGAGTAGAGTAGAGTAGAGTAGAGTAGAGTAGAGTAGAGTAGAGTAGAGTAGAGTAGAGTAGAGTAGAGTAGAGTAGAGTAGAGTAGAGTAGAGTAGAGTAGAGTAGAGTAGAGTAGAGTAGAGTAGAGTAGAGTAGAGTAGAGTAGAGTAGAGTAGAGTAGAGTAGAGTAGAGTAGAGTAGAGTAGAGTAGAGTAGAGTAGAGTAGAGTAGAGTAGAGTAGAGTAGAGTAGAGTAGAGTAGAGTAGAGTAGAGTAGAGTAGAGTAGAGTAGAGTAGAGTAGAGTAGAGTAGAGTAGAGTAGAGTAGAGTAGAGTAGAGTAGAGTAGAGTAGAGTAGAGTAGAGTAGAGTAGAGTAGAGTAGAGTAGAGTAGAGTAGAGTAGAGTAGAGTAGAGTAGAGTAGAGTAGAGTAGAGTAGAGTAGAGTAGAGTAGAGTAGAGTAGAGTAGAGTAGAGTAGAGTAGAGTAGAGTAGAGTAGAGTAGAGTAGAGTAGAGTAGAGTAGAGTAGAGTAGAGTAGAGTAGAGTAGAGTAGAGTAGAGTAGAGTAGAGTAGAGTAGAGTAGAGTAGAGTAGAGTAGAGTAGAGTAGAGTAGAGTAGAGTAGAGTAGAGTAGAGTAGAGTAGAGTAGAGTAGAGTAGAGTAGAGTAGAGTAGAGTAGAGTAGAGTAGAGTAGAGTAGAGTAGAGTAGAGTAGAGTAGAGTAGAGTAGAGTAGAGTAGAGTAGAGTAGAGTAGAGTAGAGTAGAGTAGAGTAGAGTAGAGTAGAGTAGAGTAGAGTAGAGTAGAGTAGAGTAGAGTAGAGTAGAGTAGAGTAGAGTAGAGTAGAGTAGAGTAGAGTAGAGTAGAGTAGAGTAGAGTAGAGTAGAGTAGAGTAGAGTAGAGTAGAGTAGAGTAGAGTAGAGTAGAGTAGAGTAGAGTAGAGTAGAGTAGAGTAGAGTAGAGTAGAGTAGAGTAGAGTAGAGTAGAGTAGAGTAGAGTAGAGTAGAGTAGAGTAGAGTAGAGTAGAGTAGAGTAGAGTAGAGTAGAGTAGAGTAGAGTAGAGTAGAGTAGAGTAGAGTAGAGTAGAGTAGAGTAGAGTAGAGTAGAGTAGAGTAGAGTAGAGTAGAGTAGAGTAGAGTAGAGTAGAGTAGAGTAGAGTAGAGTAGAGTAGAGTAGAGTAGAGTAGAGTAGAGTAGAGTAGAGTAGAGTAGAGTAGAGTAGAGTAGAGTAGAGTAGAGTAGAGTAGAGTAGAGTAGAGTAGAGTAGAGTAGAGTAGAGTAGAGTAGAGTAGAGTAGAGTAGAGTAGAGTAGAGTAGAGTAGAGTAGAGTAGAGTAGAGTAGAGTAGAGTAGAGTAGAGTAGAGTAGAGTAGAGTAGAGTAGAGTAGAGTAGAGTAGAGTAGAGTAGAGTAGAGTAGAGTAGAGTAGAGTAGAGTAGAGTAGAGTAGAGTAGAGTAGAGTAGAGTAGAGTAGAGTAGAGTAGAGTAGAGTAGAGTAGAGTAGAGTAGAGTAGAGTAGAGTAGAGTAGAGTAGAGTAGAGTAGAGTAGAGTAGAGTAGAGTAGAGTAGAGTAGAGTAGAGTAGAGTAGAGTAGAGTAGAGTAGAGTAGAGTAGAGTAGAGTAGAGTAGAGTAGAGTAGAGTAGAGTAGAGTAGAGTAGAGTAGAGTAGAGTAGAGTAGAGTAGAGTAGAGTAGAGTAGAGTAGAGTAGAGTAGAGTAGAGTAGAGTAGAGTAGAGTAGAGTAGAGTAGAGTAGAGTAGAGTAGAGTAGAGTAGAGTAGAGTAGAGTAGAGTAGAGTAGAGTAGAGTAGAGTAGAGTAGAGTAGGGTAGAGTAGAGTAGAGTAGAGTAGGGTAGAGTAGAGTAGAGTAGAGTAGAGTAGAGTAGAGTAGAGTAGAGTAGAGACGAGTAGAGTAGAGTAGAGTAGAGTAGAGTAGAGTAGAGTAGAGTAGAGTAGAGTAGAGTAGAGTAGAGTAGAGTAGAGTAGAGTAGAGTAGAGTAGAGTAGAGTAGAGTAGAGTAGAGTAGAGTAGAGTAGAGTAGAGTAGAGTAGAGTAGAGTAGAGTAGAGTAGAGTAGAGTAGAGTAGAGTAGAGTAGAGTAGAGTAGAGTAGAGTAGAGTAGAGTAGAGTAGAGTAGAGTAGAGTAGAGTAGAGTAGAGTAGAGTAGAGTAGAGTAGAGTAGAGTAGAGTAGAGTAGAGTAGAGTAGAGTAGAGTAGAGTAGAGTAGAGTAGAGTAGAGTAGAGTAGAGTAGAGTAGAGTAGAGTAGAGTAGAGTAGAGTAGAGTAGAGTAGAGTAGAGTAGAGTAGAGTAGAGTAGAGTAGAGTAGAGTAGAGTAGAGTAGAGTAGAGTAGAGTAGAGTAGAGTAGAGTAGAGTAGAGTAGAGTAGAGTAGAGTAGAGTAGAGTAGAGTAGAGTAGAGTAGAGTAGAGTAGAGTAGAGTAGAGTAGAGTAGAGTAGAGTAGAGTAGAGTAGAGTAGAGTAGAGTAGAGTAGAGTAGAGTAGAGTAGAGTAGAGTAGAGTAGAGTAGAGTAGAGTAGAGTAGAGTAGAGTAGAGTAGAGTAGAGTAGAGTAGAGTAGAGTAGAGTAGAGTAGAGTAGAGTAGAGTAGAGTAGAGTAGAGTAGAGTAGAGTAGAGTAGAGTAGAGTAGAGTAGAGTAGAGTAGAGTAGAGTAGAGTAGAGTAGAGTAGAGTAGAGTAGAGTAGAGTAGAGTAGAGTAGAGTAGAGTAGAGTAGAGTAGAGTAGAGTAGAGTAGAGTAGAGTAGAGTAGAGTAGAGTAGAGTAGAGTAGAGTAGAGTAGAGTAGAGTAGAGTAGAGTAGAGTAGAGTAGAGTAGAGTAGAGTAGAGTAGAGTAGAGTAGAGTAGAGTAGAGTAGAGTAGAGTAGAGTAGAGTAGAGTAGAGTAGAGTAGAGTAGAGTAGAGTAGAGTAGAGTAGAGTAGAGTAGAGTAGAGTAGAGTAGAGTAGAGTAGAGTAGAGTAGAGTAGAGTAGAGTAGAGTAGAGTAGAGTAGAGTAGAGTAGAGTAGAGTAGAGTAGAGTAGAGTAGAATGCCAGAAAATTGCAAGAATGAACTAATGTATTCGTGAGTTGTCGGGTAAAGATGGCTCTCTAGAGCAGTGATCCTCAGGCCCATTTTTTCAACTGCTCGTATTGCAACACCTGGGTCGATTTGTGAAACATTCAACACGTTATTCTTGATTATTTCTGGAGTAGAACAGCTTCCATAAAAAACACTGCAAGGAATTCTACGGCAACATAGAGAACTGGACGTCACGTGCGGCCCGCGGGCCGCACTTTGGTGACCGCAGCTCTAGAGGTTCCTCTATTTTGCTGAAGACTGGGAATTCCTTCACAGTTTTGAGAATATTTATGAAAGTTTTCATTGATGGAATCTATCAGATGTTACTTAAAAAGGTTATACTTATGCTTCAGGAGTTCTAGGAAACTTCCACCAGGAGTCCATGGAAATTTCTCCAGGAGTTTCCCGGGATTTCCTTCAGAAGTTGCTCGGTAATTTCTAGGTAGTTCTTGGAGTTTCTCCAAGAGTTTCATGTAAAATCTTCAAGGTATTCCTCAGAATTTTCTCCGGGAGTTCCTTGGGAATACCTCAAGAAGTTCTACGAGAATTCCTTCAGGAGTTCCTCGGAAATTCTCCCAACATCTCCTTGGGAATTCCTCCAGGAATTTCACGGGAATACCTTTTGAAATTTTTCTGGAATTCCTTGGAAAGATCTCCAGGACTTCCTCGGGAATCTCTCCAGGAGACCCATCGCAATGTTCTTTTACAGAAGTTCCTAGGGAATTGTTTCATAATTTTCGGAATTCTTTTTCAAGATTTCCCTAGGAAGTTTGTCAAGATTTCCCTAGGAAGTTGTCTAGGAACTTCTCAATGATTTCTTCGGGAATACCTCCAGGAGTTGCTCGGACTTTCCTTCAGGATTTCTTCTGGATTTCTTCTAGAAAATGCTTATAAAGTTCTCCACGAGTTACTTGGGAAATCCTGCAGAAGTTCTACATGAATTCATTCAGAAGCTCCTCAGGAATGTCTCCAGGAGTTCCTAAACAAATCTTCCAGGCGAAATCTTGGAAGAATTTCTAAAAAATCTCCGAGAAACTCCTTCAGGAATTCCTGAGAAATTCCCAAAGAATTCCCAAGGAGCTTCTAGAGAAATTCCTAAGAAACTCCTAGAGGAATTTCCAAGAAGTTCCTGGAGCAATTTCCGACGAACTCCTGGAAGAATTGCCGAGGAAGTCCTGGAAGTATTCCCGGTGACTTACTGGATCAATTCTCGAAGAACTCTTGGGAGAAATCCCTGGGACCTCCTGGTGGAATTTCCTGGGAACTCCTGGGGAAATTCTCGGGAACTACTACAGGAATTCCCGAGGAACTCTTGGAGGAATTCCTGGAGGAATTTGCGGGGAACTCCTGGAAGGATTTCCTGGTAACTCCAAGAGGAATACCTGGGGAACTCCTGGAGGTATTCTCGGAGAACTTATAGAGGAATTCCTGGGGAACTCATGAAGTATTTCTCGGAGAACTCTTGGAGAAATGGCCCGGAGAACTTCTGGA